>NC_056750.1:12880183-13180183 GCF_019279795.1 Protopterus annectens | reverse complement strand
CACAAAGTTGAATTGGGCGGGGTCCAGGGTTTGGAGGTCAGCCATGTATTTATTTATGAGATCCATAATGATATGTTCCATGGCCTTACAGATGAGGCCAGTCAGGCTTATGGGTCTGTAATTCCCCATTCCCCAGGTCTGTTGCTAGGCCAGCTTTGTGGAGGTGAATAACTGTAGCTGTTCTCCATTCCACAGGAACAAACCCTGTGGTTAGGCTGTGATTGAAAAGGGTACTTAGTGGTGATACTAGTTCATGTTTTAGCCTGTTTAGAAGACAGCCTGGGATGTCATCTGGTCCCATAGAAGCTGTGTTCTTTGCCTTGGACAGGGCTTTGAGGACCTGCTCTTCAGATATGTAAGATGGGGGAAGGTTTGGGGGAGGGTTTGTTGCAAGTTAGGAGGTGATAAGGGAGTGAAATTTTCACCAAACGTATCTGCTAGCATGTTCACTATCTCTGTGGGGTCAGTGTGTGTGATATCGTTGGCCCCTGTTCTGCAAATGGTTGGTCTTACCCTTTAGGTTACGTACATAGCTGTATAAAGCCTTATGGTTATCCTTGGCAGTACTTGCTAGGTTTCTGTCAAAGGAGCTCTTCGACAATTTGACAAGTTGTGTTATTTGCTTGTTAGGGCTGAGGAGGGTGCTTTTCCATTGTTGGGTCCTTGTCTTTGTTTTCTTGGACAGCAACCTTTTGCATTTATTGTAGTGTTTGTTGATGCTGGAATCCTACCATGGCAGCTTGATTTTACTTGAGGCTGTGGCTTTCATTCTGTCTGGTACAGTCGAGTTTATACACTTATGCAAGTGATTGTACAGGGCTTTAGTGTAAGCTTTGGTGTAGGTACCACTTTCAGCTTGAGCTGGGGCTTAAAATGCATTTATACCTTCATCTAGGAGGGTATAGTTTGCCTTGGTGAAGTTGTTTAGTCTGATTTCACCCTTTGTAAGTTCTGATGTTAATGTCAGTTTGTTGGTAACTGATTTGTGGTCAGTTTTAACTAATGAGGCTCCAACAGTTGCAGCGGTGCACCTGTTTGACATATTGGTGAGGACCAGATCTAAAATGTTTGTTCCTCTTTTTGGGGTATGGACAATTTACTCCAGGGCATTTCAATTCATAAAGTCAAAGAACTTTTGTACTAGCGAGTTTGGGCTAGAGTAGGTTTCCCAGTTGATGGTGGGATAATTGAAATCCCCCATAACCAGTGTGTTCGGTAAAACTTAGATTGTCTTCAGTTTGGATAAGTAGGCTTTGTGGGTGTCGTAACCCATGGAAGGGGATCTATAACTGGCTAGGACTTGAATGGGGTTCTTACCCACTGTAACCTGGACCTGGAGTAACTCCAT
This sequence comes from Protopterus annectens, assembly GCF_019279795.1. Classification (NCBI taxonomy): domain Eukaryota; kingdom Metazoa; phylum Chordata; order Ceratodontiformes; family Protopteridae; genus Protopterus; species Protopterus annectens. The sequence goes on along the minus strand of NC_056750.1, from coordinate 13,178,835 downwards.
GAGTTATCCAGTCTAACTAGATGTGAGGTGAATTTGTTTCTAATATAGATTGAAACTCCACCTCCTTTGATTTGCATACGTTCCTTTTGAAGTCTAAAGGTGTGGAAGGCATTGGAGCCTTGCAGGGTCGGGTACTCTCTGAGGCCTTAAACCAGGTTTCTGTGACTGCACAAACATCTACATATTCTTGTGATAGAATATTTCCAGGGAGTGCAGTTTTTTGCTCTTTGTTGCACAGCATGAGAACTTTGATATTCTTTTTATTACTGAAGTTTGGGACTCTACACGTCTAAGTATCCCTGGTTACATGAAACTTGAGTGTATTTGGCCACAAAGAAATGGGGTGGAGTATTGCTAACAAATGAATTGCCGCATAAATTAATTTAGCAATACCCTATGACTGGGTGTGGTATATTGAAGATTTACCCATGGATGGTGTGGCTCGATTAAACAAATATATCATACTTAGGAGTTGGTTACTGCTATTATACATTGGCATATTATCTAGAAAGAAATTATATACTTTTCTTAAGTAATGTCTTTGTATAAATGGTGCTGTGATGTTCTTATACTTTTTTTCATATCCTGCTGCTTTTTTGATGGGGTCTATATTATATGAACTTCCGTTCATATAAGTGAACGCTCAATGAGCGAAAATCCCAGCCATCAAAAACAATATGGGGGGGGGTTGCACCCCCCACTCCCGCTAAATATATATTTCAACTCTGAGATCGCACTACAGTGAGAAAAGGGCAAAAACTCCAGTCTTCACTGTACTGCAGTCCCACAACACGCACCTGGATGTCTCGCTCATTAGAGCATTCGCTTATATGAACTTTTGATGTTAAGTTGTCAATCTCGCCTTCATTCTTGCTGGATGGGTTCTGAGCCGATCCTTGGCTCCGACTCGGCACTTGCTTAGCTTGAGAACTCCTTTTACCAGCTTGAGGCAACCCTATATCCCATGATGCAAGGCGAGACTACCTCAGATCTTGTTTGCCGCTTTGCGAAGAGGTCTCTTTTTTGCCAGCTCAGGTAAGTTTGAATTTTCAAACAGTTTAGTCAGGGTTTTTTCTCTCCCTTGCTCTGTTTCATAGTGTGTAGTGTTTCTACAGCCCACCCTATTCCCCCTATATTTAAAACTTTCTAGTTAAATAGTTAAGTTTATTTTTTCAGTTAGGCCTAGGCCTCTTTTCTTAATCCCTATCTGTGTGTGTGTGTTTTTGTTTGGGATTAATAGTGTGACTGTTTGGGGTGTGTGAGTGTTGTTTTTTACTTGGACTATGTCTAAGGAAGGTAAGGTCTCAGGCTGCAAGAAGTGTGACTCGTGCTGTCAGAAAATGTCTCTGACAGACGGTCACACTTCTTGTGTTTACTGCCTGGGGCCTTTACACCTGCAGGACTCCTGTGCCATATGTCATTCTTTTAGCCAGAGAGTCCTGCAGGAGAGGAGGAACAAGTTGATCCTCCGTGGCTTATTAAAGCCAGAAGGTTCCCCCACTAAAACTGGGTCTAGTAAACCTTCAAAGCCACCTAAGGTTCAGGCTACAGTTGTTAAGCCTTCCCCGGTGGCTCCGATGCCTTCGGAGTCGAGATCGGCTCCGGCCGGAGCCAATCTTTCTACCTCTGATGTGGTAGTGTCGGTTCCTACCGGCTCCGACACTCAATCTACAGTTGCCTTGTCGGCTCCGGCTGGAGCCGACGTGTTATCCAGTATCGGAGCCGAGAAGCCTTCGGCTCCATCTGAAACCCAGAGGACGTCGGCTCCGATGGCTTCATCCAAGAAGAGATCTCGGTCCCCTTCTTTGGAATCGGTCCACTCGGCCCGAGGTCTCCTCTTTGTCGGAACGGAGTCATCGGAGCCGATCTTCGAGATCTTCCAGGCTGTCTGACCACGATTTAGAGAGGGTGGTAAGCAGGCTGTTGAAGTCACAGGCACTAGCCCAAATGCTCCATAGCCCATCTCAGCAGACTTCGCTATTGCTCTTCCCTTGAACTTCCTCCTCCGACTCCTCCAGAGTTCGGAGCCGGAGCTTCGGGACAGCGACTGTCGGTGCCGGAACCGATACATCCTTCGGCTCCGCTGCCTTCGGCTCCGATTTCCTCCATGAGACCTTCCTTGGAGGGATCCGTCGTCAAGTTTCCTTGTCGGCTCCGAGGGGGTAGTGGCATCGGACCCTTGTCCGACCCCGCTCTCCCTCTCGGGGCTTCGGCTTTGGTAAGCTCGGCACCGACATCGGCCTTGGAGCCTTCTCTCTCAGTGGAGCTGGGAATTCCTATTTCTTCGGAACGGGAATATTCTGGCCTCCCTGGGAGAGGAGCCTTTGAGGTGATGAGGAGTGTCCTGGCACCTGAGCCAGGTCAACGGTCCATCCCTTTAGCTCCTCCCTCTTCGGTGCCTGTTGATGTCTCTTGCCAGCCTCTTGCTCTCAGGCCCAGGGATCCATCGCCCCAGGTTTCCCCATTGGGAATAACTTCCTCTTCCGAGGTCTCTCCTGATCCCGCAGGGGAACCCCCTCGGAAGAGGACGTGTAAGAGGAAACACACAGACTCCCCTGAGTCTACTACATCTGATACCGACTTAGATGAGTCGGAGGGTTCCCCATGGTCCCCCTCTGAGGATGTCTCCTTTTCAGACATCCTTGAACTCCTCAAACAGAGGGGGAACTGGCCCTCCATTGACCCCTCCGAGGATGAGTCGGTATACCTGGAGGCTTTTGGATCCCGACCCTCCACCTCCTGGGTGTCTCCGCCTTTTGACCCACTTATGCAGGTAGTGGCTCGGAAGGCATGGGCAGCTCCAGATTCTGTGGAACCGGTCCTCAGGAGGCCATCCAAATTTATTACGGCTCCTTCAGACAAGCAGTTTCTTTCTAAGGGCGTCTCTGTGGATGCTATGGTGGTGGCGGCCACCAAGAAGGAACTTGCGGATCCTTCAGTGCCTGTCCATCCTCCTAACAAAGATTCTAGGACCATGGACAGGTATGGCAAGCGGATGTTTTCTTCAGCGACCTTTGCTATGCGTTCACTGAACTACCTTTGTCATTTCACCAGACTTCAAATAGATATTCTCAAGGAACTAGGTGAGGTGGTTCAGGATCCTTCAGCTGCTGGGGCTCAAGATAAGATTGCCTCACAGCTAGCAATCCTAAATTCTTTAACCAACTCCTCCATGCGGCTCATATCCTATGCAGCCGATGGAGCAAGCAGAGCCGCAGGCACAGGAGTGGCTCTTAGACGTCAAGCCTGGATGCGGCTTTGTAATTTCGGACCCTTTAAGGCTTCCTTCACCAATACCCCTTTGACGGTTCGGCTTTGTTCAGACCTCAGGTGAAGGAAACCTTGACCAGGTGTGAGCAAGACGGCAAAACTCTTTCTGCCGTAGGAGTCCATTTTTCCACCCCTTCTAGACCCTATCCCAAGGGTCAGAAAGGAGGAAAGATGTGGTTCCATAAAGCCCAAGGAGCAGCCGACACACGTGGTCAGTTTACCCCCAGAGGCAGAGGGGTAACAATAGACGCTGCCCTAGAGGCAGGGGGGGGTCCTCAGAATCAGGGCAACAGAGAGTCTCTTCCTGAGAAGCCCTTTCAGCATCCCTGAGGTGTTGCCCGACTGTCCACCCTTGGAGGCAGTCGGGAAGGATATCGCTGTACCCAGTAGCCTGGCTCCTTTCACAAGATATGTGGGTACAGTCGATCATATCCGAGGGTTACAAAATCCCCTTCGAAAGGTATCCCGTACCTCTGCAATCCCTTCCAGACATCTCACCCGGTCAAAGGGATTTGGCAAAACAGGAAGTTTCAAAGCTCCTAGAAAAAAGAGCCGTCCAGACTGTTCCAGCAGACCAAGTAGGATCCGGCATCTACTCGAGATTCTTTTGGTACACAAAAGGACGGGAGATTGGAGACCTATTTTAGACCTGAGCAATCTAAACAGATTTGTCAAGAAGGCAAGATTCCGGATGGTCACGCTTCAGTCCATTCTGCCCTTTCTGGGCAAGGACAACTGGATGTGCTCGATAGACCTTCAGGACGCGTACTATCATATAAAGATACACAGGCGCTCCAGGAGTTTTCTCCACTTTCGGCTAGGGACCAGTCATTATCAATTCAGAGGCCTGCCCTTTGGCCTCACTTCAGCCCCCAGAGTGTTTACCAAATGCATGGCAGTGGTCACAGCTCATCTGAGACGTCAAGGATTCAAGGTGTTTCCTTATTTAGACGACTGGCTCCTCTCCGCCACCACCAAGCATCAGCTTTTTCAGAGCAGAGACTACACTCTGCAGCTTTGCAATAGGTTGGGAATATCGGTGAATTTCGAAAAATCTTCTCTGCTGCCTTGCCAATCTATCACCTTTATAGGCGCAGAATTAAACACCGTCAGTTTGTTAGCCAGACTAACAGATCAGAGAATTCTGGACATCCAAAAATACGTTCGGATTTTATTGCAGAGCAGCAAAGTCAAAGCCAGATTGGTTCTGAAAGTTCTAGGTCTTATGGCTGCGGCCATTGTACTTCTACCATTAGCTCGCTTCCACATGCGTCTTCTGCAGTGGATGTTATTCACTCAGTGGTCATTCCAGAACCTTCCTATGAGGCACGAAATCTTAGTTACACAATCGTGCAGGACTCATCTAACCTGGTGGATATCTTCCCCTCTACTTCATCAGGGCCGACCATTTGTTCCCTCCTCCAGTTGCCACAGTCACTACGGATGCCTCTCTGATTGGGTGGGGGGGGCATTATCAGGGCAGGATGGTCCACGGGACTTGGCAACCCATCGAATACCATCTGCACATAAATGTCCTGGAGATGAGAGCGGTGCTTTTAACGTTGCAAGCCCTCAACGACTTTCTTCCCACGGGGACTATTGCAGTTCAAACGGACAACATGTCTGTGGTCTGGTACATCAACAAGCAGGGCGGGACCAGGTCCTATCCTTTGTGTCGAGAAGCTTTCAGACTTTGGCAATGGGCAATCTCCTCTCATCGGTTTCTGATAGCAACGCACATCCCCGGCAGGTCCAACCTCTTAGCGGACAGGCTGAGCAGAGCCATTCTCATGCCTCACGAGTGGTCTCTCAATTAATCAATAGTGGACGAGATATTTCTGAAGTGGGGCACCCCTTGTTGCGATCTTTTTGCTACACCCCAAAACAACAAATGCCCCGACTTCTTCACCCTCTTTCCGCTACCAGGCCAACCCCTGAGAGACTCTCTAACCCAGGATTGGCCCCGGGGACTTCTGTACGCTTTTCCTCCTTTCCCCTTAATTCCACAGGTCATTCAGAAAGCTACCGTTTTGAGGACAAAGTTGATTCTCATTGCCCCTTACTGGCCTCGACAAATTTGGTTTCCAACTCTGCATCGTCACCTCCTGGTGCAGCCTTGGCATCTGGACCCAGTTCCGGATCTTTTGATCCACCAATCGGGTCAACACCACCGGGTCATTCGTTCTCTCAACCTCACTGCTTGGTTGCTCCACTTCCTTCCCTAGCCAGGCTCCCTATGATCTCTGATCCTGTCAGAGATATCTTAATAGCTTCTTTGAAGTCGTCCACCAGAACGGTTTATGCTAGCAAGTGGCAACGTTTTTCCCTTTGGGCAAACTCCAGGCACATTGATCCCTTTACTGCACCTGTGCATTCTGTTTTAGATTTTCTGGCTGAAGTTTTTCAGTCAGGATCTTCTTCATCAACAGCCAAAGTTCAACTGGCGGCTATTTCCAAATATCATGTTGGCTTGCAAGATCATAACATTATGTCACATAGACTATGCAAAGCTTTTCTGAGAGGAGTTTTTCTCCTGAAGCCTCCAATAAAACATCCTCCTCCACAATGGGATCTGAATTTATTGTTAGCATCCTTGATTTTACCACCCTTCGAACCATCTGCTTCATGCTCCTTGAAGTTATTGACCTGGAAAACTATATTCTTACTGGCTGTCACTTCAGCAAGAAGGGTATCCGAGATTCAAGCTCTCTGCATCCGTTCCCCTTACTTGGTTTTTCACAAGGACAGGGTATCCTTGAGAACAAATCCATCTTTTCTCCCCAAAGTTGTTTGTCAAACTAATATTAATCAATCCATCGATGTACCAGTTTTTTTCCCAAATTATTCTGACAGAGCTGAACAAAAGCTTCATTTTTTGGATGTCCATCGTCAGCTCAGGTATTATTTGCATAGAACTAAACAATTCAGGAAATCAGACCAATTATTTGTCTCCTATGCAGAAAACAGGAAAGGTCTCCCAGTATCAAAAGTGACCTTATCCAGATGGTTATCTTCCACCATTTCTTACGTGTATTCGCTCAGAGGCAAGAAACTACCATCTAAACTGAAGGCACACTCAACCAGGAGCCTATCCACTTCTACAGCTTTTCAGGATAGGCTACCCATTGATACCATTTGTGCAGCAGCTACTTGGGCCACTCCTCATACCTTTGTCTCTCATTACAAATTAGATTTGGCCTCCAGGGACAGAGCCAGTTTTGGTTCCACAGTTCTCAAGAGTCTGTTCCATTGAGCCGCCCGGGATACAGGTGCTAGGGACGCTGTCCCATCCAGCAAGAATGAAGGCGAGATTGACAACTTAACATTTAGAAGTTATGTACCTACCATAACGTTCCATGTTAGTTGTCTTCTCTCGCCTTCTTTCTTGCGTCCCTCCCTCCTTCCCCCTGGCCTGGACAGATCTTGAAGGGCTTCTCTTTCTCAGGTTTCACTCTCCTGAGTCTTCAGTAGAAGAGTCTATATTAAGAACTTGTTTTCCTAGTTCTACTAGGTTAGTCTTGCTCTTCCTTTGGGAATAGTTTTATTTAGCAGGGTATTATAGCTACCAAATGAGATCTGAGGTAGTTTCGCCTTGCATCATGGGATATAGGGTTGCCTCGAGCTGGTAAAAGGAGTTCTCAAGCTAAGCAAGTGCCGAGTCGGAGCCGAGGATCGGCTCCGAACCCATCCAGCAAGAAAGAAGGCGAGAGAAGACAACAAACAGTGAACGTTATGGTAGGTACATAACTTCTAATTCATATAATATAGACCCTTCTTGATGTACTACTCATGCATATGGGACTTGTGTTGCCATGCTTAAGCACTACATCAGTGCTTTGGAAAGCAAGCAACAGAGAAAGGAAGATCTCCATTGCTTTTTCTTTTTTTTTTTAAATAAAGTTTGAAATGCATACATTTCTCCTACTATAACTTCAGTATCCATATAAACAGTCTGCTAACCACTGTAGCTAGCCAGCCTAGACCCTCTACCACTTCAGAATAAATTGTATTACTTGCTAAACCCCTCCTCCAACTTCTTTTCACATAATTCAAAGCCTCACTGCTGATGCAAAGAAAAAAAACAATTTCATCCACTCTACTCACCCTTCCTAAAGCAGTACCCTATTGGGCATATGCACATGCCATCAAATGTACTCCATCCATCAAATTCCTGAGGTTCTTTTATTAAATTTATGTAATTAATCCAAATTCTGTTGTTATGCAGCTACAGTGAACCCATCTCTGGACCCCAGCGTTACTCCTGCACCATTTTACTACACGTTGCTGTGCTGAAGGCAGGCAGCATGCTAAACAAACTAGCAAATGTAAGCCTTCCTAGTCTCTAATAACCACATTATTCTAATATTCTAGCTGTCTCTGCAGCATGGGTAAACCCAACACCCCTAACCTTGACTTCCACTTCCTGTACTATAAGTACCTATTCAACATAAGACCAAATGGTGCACTTTTTGTCATAAAGAACTACATAAAAATTAACCCCCTGTCACACAGTCTCACAGCCAATGATGATGACTCATTCAGCCAAGCATTACTCTCTCTATGAACAATAACTACAACCAGTCAATAGTAGCTATCTCCCCCTAACCTCCAGTATCTCCAGACTCAAGGCTTTATTTTCTGACATTGTAGATACTTGGAACCCATACAAGAACACTGTCATTCCAGGTGAGACCACCATAAGCCTACTAAATCCTAATCAGAATCAGAAAGTTTATTAACTTGGGCATCTGACTACTATCAGATTTCACCCAAGCTAACCTGTCATCAGGTAACTAGTCTTTACTTGACTTTTTGATTACTAATGAACCTTCCTCTATCTATAAAACCCCATCCTACTTCCCTCCATAAGTGACCCTTTATTTATTTATATTTGTTTACTGAGATAGTGCAATGTGGGGCTTAGCCTGGGTAAAATACAAAGCATTTTACAAGCAAGAAAGTCAGAAATGTATGCAATAATGAACTAGTTCAGATTTCTTAAAAGCTTAAAAGTTTAAAATAAATAAATATTTACATAGAGAAACATATATGTACATTATAGTGAACAAGCAGAGTGTACTGTACAATTTTGGTAGCTTGTCAGTACATCAAAGACAGTTTCAGCAACTGCTCTATTAGCAAAAATGTTTTACTGAAAGAACTTTTACTGATAGTGGAGAACTCCTTTTTTTCCACTGTTGTGTGACTTTGGAGTAGATACATAGTTACTTAAGTTCATAGATATGTATTAGGCTAATGACCACTAGGGCCTTTTTAGGTCTAGGCATACATCCCAAATATCTTACAAGTTCAGTACCTTTGATAAGTGTAAGTAGAGGCTTAGGAGATGAAACATTTGCAAGCAGGGGCTTGAGAGATGAACCATTTACAGGCTGCCTGGCACCATTATAGACATAGGTGCCAAACCAGGGATGATTTTCCTATTCAGCAAACAGAAGCACTCGCACGGATCAAACAAAAGACAATAACTGAAAAAACTAAAAAGGTCCAGCACAAAGAGGGTGATAACTCAAAAATATTTTGTTATGGTGGCTTAAAAAAACAACAGCATACCGGTTTCAGCAACAGCCTTCCTCACTGCTTCATAACAACCAAAAATTACCTGACACTTAAATAGGCAACATCATTAGCATTCAAGAATATTATTGGTTGGTTAAAAAACTAAGACAGCTCATTAAGGCCAGGTTTGAACAAACCCCCAGCTGAGTAATCCAACCTGATTCTTTATTGTTTAATATAGTGTGCCAACCAACTTTAGAAAAACTCTGACCCTGTACCTTATCAATAACTGTGAATGTAAACTTAGTTATTTTGTGAATTAAGGTGTGCTTATACGAAGCATTTGTGGCTCTCCTGTTCCTGATCTCACTGAGGTGTTCGGAAATCCGAAGCTGCAATGTTCTAGACGTTTGTCCTACCAGACGTTTGTCCTACAAAATACGCCGAGCAAGAGCAGGTAGCCAAATAAACAATCCATTCAGTGCTCCAAAACAGGATCTACATACCTGCTTTTTCCAGAGGGAATACAGTGATGATAATATGTCAGGCTAGGGATTTTGCTAGGCAACAATCCAGATCTGACTTATTACAATACAAACAGTTTATGTTGACAAAGATAGACAATAGCCTATCCGATTGGTTACAACTTTTGGACGAAATATTCAAACCTTTAAACACATCATTAACCATCACTGGGACATTGTAAAAGCCAACGCTAAGCTCAATGAAATTCTTCCCTCTACATGCTCTTTTCGCAGGGGACCCACTTTGGGGTCTCATTTTAGTCATTATAAATGCAAGGTTCCTCCTCCATGCCAACAATCCACTATATTTGGCAATAAGGTTAAGGGCTGTGTACCCTGTGGACATTGTTCTGCATGCCCCCACATATTTAAAACCAAGACGTTCACCAGTTCAAATACCCCCAAGGTCTATGATATTTTATGTTTTGGGAACTGCGGCACTGAATGGATTGTTTATTTGGCTACCTGCTCTTGTTCGGCGTTTTTTGTAGGACAAACGTCCAGAACATTGAGGCTTAGGATTTCCAAACACCTCAGTGAGATCAGGAACAGGGGAGCTACAAATGCTTCGTATAAGCACACCTTAATTTACAAAATAACTAAGTTTACATTCACAGTTATTGATAAGGTACAGGGTCAGAGTTTTTCTAAAGTTGGTTGGCACACTATATTAAACAATAAAGAATCAGGTTGGATTACTCAGCTGGGGGGGGGGGGGTGTTCAATCCTGGCCTTAATGAGATGTCTTAGTTTTTTAATCAACCAATAATATTCTTGAATGCTAATGATGTTATTACTCCGAAACAAAATATACTAGCAAGTACGGCAGGTGCACGAGCCACAGTAGCTTGAATATTAACAAACAAAAAGGCCAGCACCAGGGACTGAAGCAGAAATAGAAACAAAACTGTTTTATTATTTGAACCAGACCGGTTTCAGCTTGTAGCTTTCCTCAGTGGCTAGAGGAAAGCTACAAGCTGAAACCGGTCTGGTTCAAATAATAAAACAGTTTTGTTTCTATTTCTACTTCAATCCCTGGTGCTGGCCTTTTTGTTTGTTAATATTCATGCTAATGATGTTGCCTATTTAAGTGTCAGGTAATTTTTGGTTGTTATGAAGCACTGAGGAAGGCTGTTGGCAAAACCGGTATGCTGTTTGTCTTTTAAGCCACCATAATAAAATATTTTTGAGTTATCACCCTCTTTGTGCTGGACTTTCATGATTTTCCTATTCCCCGTCCAGTTGCTCATGTTACACTTGAACTGGGTTAGGGAGGAGCTCTACTTCACATGGCAAGCCTGTTCCAGAGAAGGGGTAGACTCTGAGATAATACGTGTCTCTCCAGCAGGTCCTGCTTATATCACAGGCAAGATTTAAGTCTTCAGAATGGGTAATTCTTGTGTTGTTTTTTTTACGGATATGCAGGAGGCCCATCAGGGTGGGGTCCAACAATGCCTTGTATGCAAGGCATAGATCTCCCCCTCAGCAGTCTATAAGATACAGAATGCAGTAATATGGCTTAAATGTTAAACTTTGGACATTAACTGTCACTGCCACAGGAGCTGGAGAGGTGTGGAGGGTGCAGAGTGGCTTTCCTGTCTGCAAAAAAGATTTACTCTGAAGTTTACCGCAAGTGCTATTGGTGAAACATTTTCAGAGTTCTTGATTACGAGGAGCAAATTTTCAATAGAGTGACTTGATTCTAAATATTTACACTAGTTTCTAATGTTGATCAACCTTCAGTAATTCTGTGAGGGGAGTAGAGAAGGTGAAAAAAGATATGGATAGTGTGTTAAGTGATGTGTCCTGTGTTGAAGCAGGAGCATTTGGCTTGCATGAAGAGGTGCTTTTTGAGTTGTATTTTGAATATGGAGTAAGTGTTGATCTCTTAGGTCAATACCAAACAGTAGGTGCTTGAGAGAAGAAAGCATGTTGTGGAGTTCAGTTCTAATGGTAATGTGAGTCAGTGTGGCTTGTGACTACTGTCTCAGTTTGTATGAGGAGTTTTTTTTTCATAAGGTTTAGCTGCAAAGGGAGGAAATGTCTGGAGCTGAAATAGTTTGTAGAGTCTAGATGCTAACAGTAGGTTAGATCTTTGCTTAAAGGTAGCCATTTGGCTTTTTCCTAATGTGATACAGTGATGTTCATGGAGGGGTGTGTTTGTAATGAATTGGCAGGTGTTGTTGGAGATTTCAGGAATGTTGTGGTGTTTTTCTTGGAGGTGGATTTAAAAATGGCTAGTCCATATTCTAGGTAAGACAGGAGAATCGCTTTGCCGATGGCTGCTGTAGCTGGTTGAGAAAGAAAAAGGTAGATTTTTTGGCCCAGCAATGGAAGGAGTATATTTTTGTTCTCACTTTATGTGGAAATAGATGTTTATAGATTGATCAAGCCATAATCATAGGTATTTGAAGGTGGAGACTGTTCCTATGGTATGCTTGTGTAAGACAGAGATTGGTAAAGAGTCAAGTGCTTGAAGATTTTTTTGTGGAATCTGAAAAAGCATAGTTTTGGTCTTGGGACTGAGAATTTCTTTGTAGTTTGTGAGCCATTGATGGAGCTAATTTAAGTAATGAGGGTCACTTTCAGCTCTCTCAGCATAGTCAGGATGACCTAATATCCCAAGATTACCTCGGTAATATACGCAATTCCTCCACTTTCCTACTGAAACTCCCAGCTACTTGCTTCCAACAAGTTACTAGAATCTGTAAGTCTGCCACTAACAGATAGATAACCAATGATTTTAATGTCCTCTTAAGACCAGTGACAATGCTTGGATAGCATGGACAAAGTCCGCACACAAGAAAGCTGGGACCCCTTCACCCTACTAAGAAACCTAACCAGAAGGGCTACTAGATGGCATAAGGCCAACCTTCTCTCCTCCACCAAAAGCATTTTCCTTTACAACTAAAATACATTTTGGAAGATGTTTTACATCACTGGCAGATTCCCCTTTAAAAGACTCATTCACAAAAGACACCATCCCTACTTCTGCTGGACAACTCGTTCTAGTTGACCACTTAGAAGAGTTTTCAAGTCTTCCATGTATTACCCCACAAACAACAATCCCTCTTCTGGCAGTAATTCCTTCTTTGACTTACTGCTATTCTGCTTCAAGGCTATAACAACTAAAGATATCATGAAATTACTTAACCATATCCCATCAAATACACCCCAAGGAGCAGTGGCCTCCACGTAGGATTTATTACATTTGAAAAAGACCACATCCTTGTCCCACTCAAAATCTTCTGCAATACTTGTCTCAATAAAGACATCATGCTGCAGCTGTTAAAAAAGCAAAGGTAAGACTGAAATCACCAAAGCCCTTTTCAGTAAGTGACGTCAGACCCATCTCCATACTCCCAGTGCTAGGGAAAATATGAAAAATAGCTTACAGCCAACTCAGCCATCATCTAAAAATATACAGAATTTTATTCCCCCAGTGAAGACAGAGTCTGATCAGGCCACTGTATGATGACCATAATGATTACATTGTTCGATATTACTCTCACTGATATTATCCTAAATATGAAAAAGGCAACCTCACAGAGCAGTATTCATAGCTCTTACAAAGACCTGCAGTGCAGTTGACCACTCTGTCTCTGTCTCATCAAACTGTCTAGTGCATGTTGGTATCAGCCTACAAGGTACACAAAAGTTTACAGACTTCCTTACTAACAGGTCCTTTTTAGTACCACTCAGAATCACATCCTCCTCAACTGCTATTATCAGTCAAAGCATCCGCAAAGTTCAATCCTTTCCATAGTTTTCTTGTCAGTGTAAACAAACTTCCCTCTGACTTCAGATAATATGGTTATTTACAGGTCAGGCCCCTTTACTTTCCTCATTTCTGCTGTCCTACAGACGGACAGACAGACCTCTCCAGTCTTCCTAACTGACTACTCAAATAAAACTTTTCAACTCCCAAAACACTAAAGCTAGTCTGTTTGGACCAATCCAAATACTCCTCCAAATGGTCTATGACATAAACTAATAAAGAACCCTTATAAACCATTGAAGCCTACAGATACCTAAGAATATGGTTAGACCCCACCCTCTCAATATCCAACCCCACATCCAAGTCATTAAAGCTAAAATCAACAAACTACTATTCTGGGTTAAAAACATCATACTACATCTATCCTCTGGGAGGGATTGGGATAGGAATGGGGGTCCAATTCCACAAGTGGAATACTGACTCTGCCTTATTGCCTCCACAGTAAGAAAATAACCTTTCACGACTGTAATCCACCTCCAGCATCATCTGCAGATTCATACCACTGCCAGTGGTATCAAAGGCTTTCATCAGATCTGTGACTATTGCTGCTGTTAGTCATTTTCCAGTTTTAGGAGGATGTCTTCTGTAGGAGAGAACACCACTGCAGCACCCTCACGAAAGCCAAGTGGGTACACATACCACAAAGAACCACCATTCTCATAGGTTCTGTGATACCTAAACTCATTAATATAGAATCATCCTCCTACTTTGCTGGTGGACTCCTTCAGTCACAACCTTCATATAGCTTGAGGTCTCTTTCTAGCACCACTCCTAACCTGCTTACCTCATGCACCAAGCTAAAGCAGACTGGTCATACTTTCTCTGATGTGGCCTCTAAAATCTGCAAATTCATCCCTAAATGTCCCCTTCATTAACTGGGATATGTGTAAATCATCTAATATGTCTGCCCAGGGATTCCTAGACGTTGTCAGTACAACATCTCTGGACTGGTTAGTCCTATGGGGCTGGATAACATAATGGGCTCTTTACTGCCCATCCTGAATCAGGCCCTGTCAGACCCCCTACAGAGGCTGCCCAGTGTCAGCATCCAAACAGGCTTAGTGCCAAATGAATAGAGGATAGCATCTGTCATCCTCTTGAACAAAGGTGAAGCATCAACGGACCTGGGAAATTATGGACTCACAAGTCTGACCAGCCTCATCTACAAGTCTATCGAAAGCATCATTCTAGAATTAACAAGTAAGGACATAGGTATCCTACAGAGTCTCAATGCAAGCTAGTTTGGATTTGTTAAGGTAGATCCTGTGTATTTAAATTTTTGACTTCTTCAAGAGGGTAGCTGAAGCAGTGGGTGAGGGCAGATCAGTACATCAGCCTAGCTAGACCTTGCAAGGGCATTTGACACCATCCCATACTCTGGTATCATAGATAAACTATCCCAGCTAAATGTTAATCCCTCAGTAACTGATTTGATAGCAAACTGGCTCACAAATAGAACCCTGGAGATTAGCGTGGGCTGCACTGCCTCCTCCAAAACACCTGTCACTAGTGTTGTACCCCAGGGGTCAGTCCTTGGGCCACTCCTCTTTGGCATTTACTTCTCGGAGGTCAAAGCTACTGTTAAGGGTTTATGGTTGATCAAGTTTGCAAATGTCTCTAAACTTGGCACTATCATAAACTCTTCAGAGGACACCAAGGTCCACCAAGAAGGCCTTTCCCAAACCAATAGCTGGTGTCAAAACCATGGAGTAACACTGAATGCCTAGAAATATCCAACAGTATCCTTTGGTAAACAAGAGGTCCCTTGTAACGGTCACATTGACAACACACCCCTGAAAATTGATCCAGTAATTAGGGACCTGGGAACCTATGTAGACAAGGAACTGTCCTTCGATCACCTTGTATCCACTACTGCAAGAAAATGCTTCTTCATTGCACAGCTTATTACTAATGGTATGGCGTCCAGGTCCAGCGGATGTGATCATTCCACTATGTTCTCACTCATCAAGACAATCATTGAGTATAATGCCACATCGGTATTTACCTGTCCAAACATTTGACACAGCTCAAATGCCCACAGTGTTTTCTTATTAAGAAAATCAATGGCCTAAATCATAAAAAACTATATCTCAAAGCCTTGTCCCTCTTCTTAGTGTCATGCAGGCTACTAAGTGGCACTGTCTGCATCAGTTACAGAACCTCAACAAGACCCTATCCTCAGACCTAATGCACATTCACAAATCTAGTAGGGTTATAAACACTCGTTCAAGAAATCTAAATCTCATTTGCAAAATAAATAGAATGTGTTGGAGGGATAGACAGGTATCACAGAGAATAGCACTTCTTTGGAATCTTTTTCCTGTCTACATAAAGTGGATGAATGGATGGTTAACTACAAATTCAATCCCTGTTTAGCTCCATTGTCCCTCACAGACAGGGGCAGCATGTAAATGCCCTGCTCATCTCTGGGTTATTTGCACTTAAAATATAAGGACTAAAAGGGCTAAAACGTTCATGGAAATGTATGGGTAGGCTTCTAAAGGTCCTTATAGATCAATAGCCTACTAAGTACCTATGAACCTGTAAACAAATAAGTGACACACTGTCTTTTCCTACATTCAGAAAAGAATTAAAAGTGTCTCTTTTAGCAAGCAAAATGTAACAACACTTACTCCACATTCATAAATCTAACTTAGCAGCAGGTAAGCTTCTGTACTCCTGGACCATAGGTAAACTTTGGAATAACCTTCCCCCTTCTCTCCGCAGGGAACACTCCCCTACCAGTTTCAAAACTGCTCTACAAAAGTACCTTTCCTGAAAGTAGATTTGTAATTGCTCTTAAAGGGCTCCTACTTCATACTATGCCATCACCTGATTTCTCTACTCTTCAGAACTATTCCTGCTCGTATACTAGCTGCACTCTCTATTTCACTCTTCTCTCTCACTTCTTATGTTTCATCTCGGCCTACCTACCCTCACTAATAGTAATCCTTAGTAGTGAGTATTCCCTTCAGGGAATCCCTCTTCATAAATGTTACCATCTGCAGACAATTTTTTTTTCCATGATAAATTGTAACCCTTCTGTACTTAATTATATTTTATTGTGATAATTTACTAAAAATGACACAGAAGTCAGATACTTTTGTTTACCTTTGAAACCAGTGAATTAAGTTTCATCTTAAGTTGTACATATGTTACTTCAGGATTATGCTGATTGTTTGCGTCTCTGTATCTTGTATGTGTTGTGCTGCTCTGTATCTTTGTATTCTATTGTTTTTGTGATATTGGAGCTTTTCTCCCTGGGTCTCCACTGAAAATGGGATCGTTGTGGCCCAGTGGACTTTCCCGCTAAACAAACATCAATAAATACATAAATGCCACAACAAGGCAATGTCATGTAAATCTGATATGAATCCAGTTGCCTAACAGTCCCCAACAAAATGGCTATAAAAATCACAAGGCATACCACAAGCTTTGGGTTGTTTTTCAGTTTTTGGCATAATATTAATCTTCACCTGTTGACTTATGTTTTACAAAATATTGCCATGTAGAACCTTTATTGTTTACATTATGTAATTCAGATCTACAGTACATTACATCCGAGTGACGTCTCCAGGTGCATCTGCAGTTACCTCCTACTGCGCCTCTAGACGTTAAATAATGCTTGTTCATATTTGCATTAATAATTCCAAACCATGCTACATACAAGGTATCAGAATATTTTATCTTGAAGCATACATAATGGCAAACACAGTTGTATTGATATTTGACCTCTGTCAATGACTGTTTGTTAGAACTGTAAGGTGATAACTTCATTTTTTAAAGGCTGAAGCTACGCCCACTGGGAGTTAAAGGTACACACTCAAAAGAGCTGTTCTGGAGGGAATGGGTGGTGCAGTGGTACAGCGGTTAACATTGTCGCCTCACAGCAAGAGGTTCTCTGGTTCGATGCTCGGCTGGGTTGTCTTCTGTGCATAGTTTGCATGTTGTCCCTGCGTTTGTGTGGGTTTCCTCTGGGTACTCTGGTTTCCTCCCACATTCTAAAGACGTGTTTGGTGCGTTTCTCCTCGGGCCTCCGCTGAAAATAGGCTCTGTGGAGCCTAGTCGAACTTTCCCGGTCAACAAATGTTAAATAAATAAAATAAATAGTTTATTCCATATGCTATGTAAATGCATCTGCTTGTTACATTTTGTATTTATTCTTGCTCCTTATGTAATATTTGTCATCTGGACTTTGCTTGAAAATGGTCCAGATGGATCAGTGTTCTGCTCTGGTTAACAAATGCATTTAAAAAAAAACAAGGGTAAACAGAAAGGGCAAATATAAACTATTGAAACCGAGGAGGAATTTTTGAAGAAGAAGGTGATAGCTAACACAAGAAAGATGATTTTAAACTACTTTGTAAACAGTAAACAAATTAAGGATATTATTTCTAACAACCAGAACATTCTTAAAGCTGTCCCCCATAGGAAGTGGTAGGACAAGCCCCTAAAATTCACCTAAAAGAAGGATAACTGTTTCAAAAATGTGTTTGAAAGTAAAAGAAGAAAGGCAAGGATACTTACACGATTAGCTTTTGTAACATGTAAATGCATGGCCAACAGTGTGTATTGTATACAGGAGAAAACAGATAGAGCTTATTGGGCAATGGACAGTTTTACGTGTAACACTTATTATGTGATTTATGTTGTACAATGTAATGGGTGTGCTTCACTTTATATGAGTAAAACAGCAAGGAAATTACCATTAGAGTGAGCAACCGTGTTTGTGCTATTAGAGCAAGCAGCAGATACAATGCTTTATGTAGATAAAAGGAGGTCTTCCAAACTCATGCAAGGGTTTTGTTTTCTATTCTTAAAAGAAGACATGAGGAAGAGAAGGGTGAGGACTTAAGTGGTTTGTTAAAGAAAATAAATGTAATGGCAGCTACTTTTGTGGTCATAATATGCTCTGGATTTATTAAAGTAACCATTTAATCTGAAATGAAAAAAGTTTAAGATAAAAGATAATTATTTACTCAGTTTTAATTTTCTTTATGTTTTCACTGTACTTTTTAATTCAGAAACTATTAATATTTGGTGTGGTGTCATTTTCCTTTATACTCATTGTTTATTTAACGTGATGTGAAGGTTTTTACTTGTATAAAGAAAGAAATGTGCTGATGGAACTGTTACAGTTAGTCTGATGATGTCCAAGTATTGATAAAAGCATTTGCTCATTAAAATAATAGTATGTATTACATATGCAGTGTATGTGTGTGTGTGTGTGCGTGTGTGTGTGTATATATGTGCATGTGTGCATGAGTGCGTACACAGTAAAACATGTGTGTGTGTGTGTGTGTGTGTGTGTGTGTGTGTGTGTGTGTATGTATATATATATATATATATATATATATATATATATATATATATATATAGATACTCTACCAGAAAAGATTACAAAAATAAATGGATTAAGTTCTCATTGTGGTCACCAGTCAACATTTCAATTTTTTCTTGGCTCTGATTTTGTTAATTTTTCATTTTTAGTGGGCCTTTTTTTGTAAGGATTCTATTCGTTCCACTATAAAGGTAAAACTAGCAGTCATGTCCAGTTGGCACCAGGGACTTCACTCTTCCTTCATCGCTTCTTTAAAAATTTTTAAATCTTTTTTTAAGAGGATAATTTTTTGAGGTCAGCTTTCAGAGAGTCTGTTACCTTTGGGTTTTAAAAGTCGTGTTAGAGAAGCTAATACTTCCTCCCTTTAAGCCAGCACCCAAAGCACATCTCATATACATACATTGGCAAAAACCACAACTGAGATGCGAAGAGATAGCTGTCCCCACTGTTACGGTAGAGGACTGACTTCACTTACTTGTGAAAAGTGAAAAATAAAAACACTTCAGCATTACAATATTAAGCAACAATAATAAACAATCCAAGACTTCAGATGTTAATTCCTTTTCTGTGAAGGTACTGAAAAAACAAACTTAAACAGTATTAGTTGTCGGAATAACTCAGCTTTAATTCATGATAACTGCTTTCATCCACCAACTGGACTTCATGCGATCAGTTTTTCAATAACAGCTTTAAACCCTGGGAAATAAATATACACATAAAAAAGCACAAAAGGTCATAAATTATGATTGACAATGTCATACATAGTAATGAGCCTAGCCTGATGTAACACAAGTAATTTTTTTTTACAATCCAAAAATAAAATAAAAAAATAGAAAGAGTCCTAATAAAGTAAAGTCCAAATAAACTGAAGAGCAGAACTAGTAACTAACTCCTAGTCTGTCTCCAGACAGGGACAAGGTGTCATAAAACTCCCGTTGCTAAAGGCTATTTAACACCAAGGTGACAACAAGATCCTTCCAAAAGGGGTGCTAAACTAAAAAATTATAAAGAAGTTTTTTTTACGTGATTTCAGTAGTCCCACATACCAAAGTAAAGAGAAACTAAAACGAAGTGTGACCTTAACTTTCAGTAAAGATCTCCATGGAGATCAGTAGAATAATTTGTGACAACTGGACCATTTTGTCTAATAACTGAGTGGTGAACAAGATTCTGGATCCTGGCCCCTCTCTTATTTTCAAAAAAAGATAGGAACATTAAGTCTTATTTAGAAAGGATGTTAATTACGGACAGTATGGAGAGGCTCGGTACCTTTAAATGTGGGCCCCTTTCTGTATCTTTTGTGAGTTACCTTTAAATGCAGACCCGTTTCTGTACCTTTTGTGAATTCATGAGCTGCAGAGACACTTTCATCTGCCCCAGTACAGGTAAGAAGTATAACATTAAAGTGACTGGGAAGTGTCAGAGTGAATGGATTGTTTATAGCACCCAGTGCTCCAAGTGTTAAGTTTTTCAGATAGAAAAGACAATTTTTTATGTTTAAAAGGAGGATAGCCC
Organism: Protopterus annectens; assembly: GCF_019279795.1. Classification (NCBI taxonomy): domain Eukaryota; kingdom Metazoa; phylum Chordata; order Ceratodontiformes; family Protopteridae; genus Protopterus; species Protopterus annectens. The sequence continues at coordinate 13,158,887 of NC_056750.1, read as the reverse complement.
AACACATGTCTGAAATTAGAAATAGACTAAGCAAGAAGCAAAGCACCAGGTCATTCTGTTTTCACTTTTCACATTTTGGACTTGATCAGGATGGGTTCAGTCAAGGGGAATTGTAATGCCATTCTTGTAAAGAAGGAGATGGAATAATCTGCCTGGACTCATTTCTTCTTGTTAAATTAAATGAGTTCTTCAGTTTAGGAAACTGGACCACAAATTGTTTTATTAATGGTTTTGACATTTCTTAAGCATTTTTATGCCTTTTTTGATGATTTCTGCTTATTTTCTGTTCTGCTGTAATACACACATATACATAGTCATTTGCATTTTGCCCATACATTCTGTTGATTGTTTTTTCCCCTTATTTTCAGTGTTTGATTGTTTTTGTGGTTGCTCACTATTATCTGATGAAACGATTTTCTTTTTTGTTTTTAAAACATTTGTGATTCTTTATTTCACATCCTTTCGTAGGTTACTATAGTGGGTGCTGCTTTACTGATTCATGTGCCTGTTGTCACACATGCACATGTACACACACACAAACATACCCTTCGTCACTTCAGCTCTCTAATTTTTTTTTTTTGTTTTGTTTCTTTATGGTTTTTTAATTTTGTCACTCCTTTCTGAAGGATCTTGTTCTCACCTTGGTGCTAAATAGCCTTTAGTGAAGGGAGTTAATTACTAGTTCTAGAATAAGGGGGGAAAGATTCTAAACACCCTGGATGTCCACATGCATCTCAGATATTTTACCTAGACAAAACTTGAGCCTTCAGGAAAGCTGATCAGCTTTTTATCCCCTATGAGGGAAAGGCAAAAGGACTACCGGCATCTAAGCTGACCATTTCCAGGTGGTTATCTCATGCTTATGTCTTTTATTATGCTCACCATAATAAGCCACTTCCAGGCAGGGTTATGGACAATTCCACAAGGGCTTTGGCTTCTCCTGTGGCTGTGTGCAAAGAGGTGGACTTTAGAAGCATTCTAGAACCAACAACTTAGTCCTCTGGATACACTTTTATAAAGCATTACAAACTGGATTCCTTTCCATGTCTAGAATAAGCTTTGCTAGGACCATTGTCCTCGGGCTCCTGGAGTCTTAGTTTATTGGCCTCCTCCTTTTGTTAGTTCTGTAAGCTATGATAAGCTACCCATGTAGCTTAGGCACTGCAACAGTGATCTGTGAATTGAACATAGTACAGTTGTTTAAGTAAACTTACCAGAAAAGAAGACTACTAGATGTAGCATTCCTTCCGTCCAGAACCCTACTTTGCTTGTTTTTCTTTTGTGCTGCCGGTGTATGGCTGTTTCGCTCCATTTATACAGTTTGTTTACTAACGTTGCTCTTGCCTCCCTCCTGGGCAAAAAATGCTCTGAAGCTTTTTGTGCTCCAGCACTCTTTATATGGAGTGTTGCTGAAGTTCCCAACAGTTGGAATGCATGTGGAATGCGTGCAACATGTGGACGTGTGGAATGCACCCTTTAGCTTTGTAAGCTGGCTGCTCACAGGGGGTAGGGCTCATATAGCTTAGACTACTGCAACAGTGACCTATTATAACATCTGCTGTTATGGTAAGTTTATTTACACAGCTGCTCTTTATCTGCACTAGCAAAATGTTGTTACTACATTTGGCACACTTATATACACCCTTGACGTACAGTGATCATGGGGTTTATACTGTTACAAAGCAGCCACTATGCAAAATTACTTGGAGTGATGTTTTCAGTGGAAAGAAAAACAGTAAGAGTGTGACAAATTTTGAAAGGGAACTGATCAAATGCTAAAAATAAAACATAAAAAATGTTTAACATCATGATCTAGGCACACAAAGTTAGGAGGATGTATTCCCATAAGAACACGATACTTGATTAAGATGAGAGAGAAATATAAGAAATAGAAACAAGATTAAACTATAACTTTGAAACCTGAAATAAACTGGACAAAGTTAAGATAATGTGAGACAAGATCAGGATTTAAAAAAAACAATTATAGCTATATTGAACACAATAGGAAACCATTTTATAGATATATAAGATGTGGTAGGAGTAAAGACATACAAAACAACAAACTGTGTGTAGACTCTAAAATTTATTCTAAAATACAACAGATTGTAGATATATTTTACAAAATCTTATGCAAAAGAGTTTCCCTTCATAAAAGAGGAGATAACTTGTGGTAGTAACATCCAGGTAACTACAAATACTGAAATTAAATTAGATTAGATTGAAAAAGTATTATATAAAATGGACCAAAACAAAGCACAGGGAGAAGACAGCATTAGTAATAATGACCTGAGAACATTTCAGCATGAATTTACAGGACTGTTATATTTGTTATTCACTAAGTCATTTAAATATGGGGAAGACACTTCACAATTTGGGACATGCACTTGTTAAACCTGTATTTAACGGAAAGGGGAGTAGGGCAAACTGAGAGTCGTACAGACCCATAAGTCTACTTCCATAGTGTGAAAAAAGTATGGAGAAAGGTTACTTTAGATACAATTTTGTCAGAACCAAAAAGATTGTGACTTTAAACCATATATCAGCAGGCATATGTTGAAAATACATCATTATACAACGACCCCCCCGTTAATATTCTAAAATGTGCATGCTGATTGGTCAGCGTGCCCATTGTAAATCAGACTTATACTAATGGAAAAAGGTCCAGTCGCCCGGACTTTTTCCATTAGTATAAGTCTTTTTTTTTTTTGTATGTGTTGAACAGCAACAGAGAACTGAAGAGCTCCGTTGCTGTTATCTCGCTATGTTAAACGTGTTTAACATAGAGAGATAGCTTAAAAAAAAGCAACGGAGATCTTCCTTTCTCTGTTGCTTTTTTAAAGTTGTCTCACTATGTTAAACGCGTTTAACATAGCGAGACACTTTTAAAAAGCAACGGAGATCTTCTTTTCTCCGTTGCTTCCTCTACACACAGCTCTGATGTACTGCATAAGCATATGCATGCGCAGTACATCAGAACTGCTCCAGAATACCAGACGGCTGAGGAAGGGCAACAAGGAGGCATTATACAATGCCATTATTTAAGAAAATTAAGTATTTTTTTTTCTTAAGTAATGTCATTGTATAATAGCAATAACCCACGTCTGGGTGTGGGTAATGCTGGATTTACCCATGGTTGTCTTTGTTTGGCCACTCGGGCTTCGCCTTCATGACCAAACCACGCCAACTGTGGGTAAATCCAGCTTTACCCACACCCAGGCATTGGTTATTGCTTAAATAACTACCTGTATCATGATGTTCTATAATAATAATATAATGACAGCTATGAATGAAAAATTGGGATGAGATATAATTTATGTAGACATATCTTCAACCTTTATTAGGGTCATACACAAAACAGTGATGAATAACTTATAACTACTACATATTAATGTAATCCTATAAGATGGATAGCTGCATGGCTTACAAACAGGAAATGGCAAGTGTCATACAGCAATTGGACTGGTGAGATTCTGTATTACAAATGGGGTTTTCCACAGGGCTCTGTCCTAGGCCCATACTTATTTAGGCTGTGTCTTTCAGATCTGTCTTATTCATCTGAAGTGGTCTACTGTCTGTGTGCAGATGACGTGAAAGTGGCAAAACCGATGACAACTGTTGCAGATAGTCATGCCTGCAAAAGAACTTTACTAAACTAAACATTTGTGCGGAGGAAAATAGTATCCCCACTGAAATGATGGCATTTGTAATGCTGAGCGCCAACATACCAAAACGAAAACACAAAAACATTCAGAAGAGTTAATATAGTATAATATAATATAATATACTATAATATAATATAAAATAATATAATATAATATAATAAATATAATATAATATAAAATAATACAATATAAAATAATATAATAAATATAATATAATAAATGTAATATATAATATAATAAATATAATATAATATAATACAATATAAAATAATATAATATAATAAATATAATAGAAAATAATATAATATAACAAATATAATATAATATAATACAATATAAAATAATATAATATAATAAATATAATAAATGTAATATATAATATAATAAATATAATATAATAAATATAATATAATTAATATAATATAATAGAATAGAAAATAATATAATATAATAAATACAATATAATAAATATAATATAATACAATATAAAATAATATAATATAATAAATATAATATAATAAATGTAATATATAATATAATAAATATAATATAGCATTTTTTTGCAGGGGGGGTCAAGCTACCTTGTACCTCCAATGTAGGGTCAGGCCTCAGAAGAGTTAATATCAAACAATGCCTTTCACCTTTAAAGTTGTTTTTGCAGGGGGAATCAAGCTACCTTGTACCCCTAATATGGCAGGCAGGCATCCACCCCCAACCCCCTTCCAGATTTGTATATACCAACTCCAGGATTGTCATATCTCAGAGAAAAGGGAATATTGTGAGAAATGGCCATCTTGGATTAAATATATCTAAGTCTGTTTTTTTCGGGCAGTCTCCGTTTTATGGGAGTTGCTAAAACTGGTCTTGACATTTCAAATGGTTAACAAATAATACGCTGATAAATATGTCAAAACTAAGCATATGAGATTTGGATGCATAGATTGATGGATGATTATTTATTACAGCACTCACTGATTGAAACTGTGGATTCATTTAAGGACTTGGGTATATTAGTATATCCAGCTTTGAGTTTTTCTGATCTTCTCATCCAGTTGGTTAATGATAGTTATAAAACTATAGGCTGTCTATTGATGAAATCATTGTTTGTTAAGTCATATGATACCCAAAGCAGAGTATGGAATAATAATGTGGAAACCTTACAAGAAAGCTGCCATGAGTAAATTGAAAAGAGTACAGTGAAAATATACCAAGGGCATCTGTGGATGTGAACGTTTAAGTTATTAGGAAAGGCTAATATATCTAAACTTGTCCTGTGTTTCATATAGATATTTAAAAGGAAATCTTATTCAGGTATATAGGGCATTTAGAGACAATTACCTGTGGGAATGTTTGTGGTTATCAAAGAGTAGAAGAGATCATCAGACAGGTTTTGTAGGAGATTATATAAAAATGAGGGCTGTATTAGCTAGCTGGTTTTCTGAGAGAGCAGCCAATGCTGGGAATAGACTATGAAATTATATTAAACCAAGCACTAGTATAGATATTTTTAAGAATAACTTGGAGACTTGGTATTGAGATGCCTGCTTTGGTATACTGTCAGACTAGAAGGGCATTACTACATTTATTTAACCTGTGTTTGTGCTGTGGCCAGTTGTGGATTTCTTTTTGCTGATGTTCTTCAAGTTGTTACATACTAGAAGGGCATTATTGTCTGTGCCTGAAATATTTCTGTGCATGTATATATGTGCACTGTTTCATGAAAACACATACAAGCCATGTGTAAATTAGAAACAACAGCATTTATAGGGATTCTTTTTTCAAACTTACTTTGTACTTCTGTCTGTTAGGATACTGTTTCTAATCACTGTGAATACATACCACTTTTACTGCTTTGTTGGAAAAAAGTCTGCCAGCACATGTCCTTCTACTACACTTGGATTCTTCAGGGGTATTGTGGCTTGTATCCTAATAAGTCTGTCATGAGCCAACAAGTACAAGTTTCTTAGGGCATCTGCATGGTTGTCCTTGTCATAATGGGTACTATTTTTCCCCTTCTGCTTGGAGATAGAAACAACACTTAACATCCATCCCTCCTCATGTCATATTGATTTCTATACTTAATGCAGATAATTATTTTTCTTTCTCTTTCTTGGATTATTTAGGGCATTTCAACATAGCAGCTTTTTCCTTTGTGGCCTTCCCACACACTTTCTGTGGATGAGGTATCTGCTGAATTTCGACTTTTCATCTTCCTTCTGTTTCAGAAGTTTGGTCACTTTTTCCTTTTACATCTTAAGAATGTTAATTTCCTGAAGGTTGGATGACAACATCTGTTTATAGCCTTTAACTTAGCTCTTTAACATGACTTTTCTGCTGCCTTTCTTTTATTTGCAGCTGCATTGTTTGTTTATGTTCTTGTGATTCTGTAAGATCATCTCGAGTGAAGCTTCAGATATAAAGAATGGCTTTAAGTCATCAACAAGCTTTTTTGGTAGTAGATTCTGAACAGTGATTCTCTCTCAGCAAATATTTTTGTTTTGGGCTTTTCCCAATAGGTGTCACAACAACAATGTTTTATTCTGAACTCCAGTGAAGTTTTTATTGAGTGATACTTGTGTATTATATTCACTGTATGGGTTTTAACTCAGATTGCAACTGATTTTCTCTCCGGTTAATTTCAGATTGCAGTGTTGGATTACTTAAGCAATAACCCACGCCTGGGGTGTGGGTAATGCTGGATTTACCCACGGTTGGTGTGGTTTGGTCAAGAGGGCGAAGACCGAGTGGCCAAACAAAGACAACCGTGGGTAAATCCAGCATTACCCACACCCAGAAGTGGGTTATTGCTATTATACAATGACATTATTTAAGAAAAAAAAATACTTACTTTTCTTAAATAATGGCATTGTATAATGCCTCCGTGCTGCCCTTCCACAGCTGTCTGGTATTCTGCAGCAGTTCTGATGTACTGCGCATGCATATGCTTATGCAGTACATCAGAGCTGTGGGTGGAAGCAATGGAGAAAGCAAGATCTCCGTTGCCTTTTACAAAGTGTCTTGCTATGTTAAAGGAGTTTAACATAGCGAGACAGCTTTAAAAAAAGCAATGGAGAATCTCCGTTGCTTTTTTTAGCTGTCTCGCTATGTTAAACCCATTTAACATAGCAAGACAGCTTTAAAAAAAGCAACGGAGAAAGGAAGATCTCCGTTACTTTTTTTAAAGCTGTATCGCTATGTTAAACCCCTTTAACATAACGAGACAGTTTCTAAAAAGCAACGGAGATCTTGCATTCTCCGTTGCTGTAAAAAAAAAAAGACTTATACTAATGGAAAAAGTCCGGGCAACCGGACCTTTTTCCATTAGTATAAGTCTGATTTACAACTTGCACGCTGACCAATCAGCGTGCACATTTCCACATTTTGGAATATTAATGGGGGGTCGTTGTATAATTTCTGTGTTTTTTCAGCTCCTTCTAAGAAGAACTTACATTAGACAATATTAAGTACGTCTAAGGTTCTCTGCACATTGTCAGTTCTGTTTCCGCAACTTCAGGTTCTGCACCTGTTTATTCTACAATAACCCCAGTCTGTCTAGTTTGTTGTATGGGTAATACAGTTCAGCTTCCTTGTATTTATAGAATTCAGGCCAGGGATATCTTTGCTGTTTTTTTGCACTAGTCAGCCCTTTCTGTTTCAGAAGTTTAGTCTCCTTTATACTTGAGATAATCATTTTCCTTTTGCAGGTCTGTCACAGTGGTGTTACTTCAACTGTGTGCACATTTCAAGCCTGGAATTTGCTGAGCGAAGTGTCTTCTTTATTTTCTTCTACAGCATATTGACAACGCCCTCAATCATTCCTTTTGAATTTTTATTTCATATCCTGCACGTGCTGACTTAGGTGCATTTAGTTTTGATATCTTTGTACCCATTTATGCACAGCCTTTTAAGTTCCTCAGTGGTAAGTGCTATCTGTTTTCATTTATGTATGCTTCCAGATTTTTTTTGTTATACAAGCTGGAAGTATCTTGTGTTTTTTTTTTTTTTTTTTTGCTTTAGGGAAACGATTTCCTTAACATTTTTTCCTCAGTCTTTTTGAGTTGTGCTTTAAGCAACTCACATTCAGTCTGAACATCCTGAGTCTCTGTCCTTAAGTCAAGAACAGCACTGTCAAATATCTGGTAATCTTCTACTATTTCATCTTTATCTTTCTGTAAACATTCAATATCATCTTGGATCTCAGCCTGATTTCGTACTTTCAGTTCAAGTGACATTTGCTTTATCCTTTTTCTGTGCTATGCACTGCTGTCCTCAACTCTACTGCTGTTATTCTGTGTTTGGGGAAAAACAAGCTTCCTTTCGTTTTGACCTGAATGACCGTCTTGTAGTGGATCTTGTCACTTTCTTAGCCTCCACAGTGTTCCCTAATTTTTTATTCTCTTTGTTCAGAGAATCAAAACTCTTGTTGCCACAATGGCACATGGTCATTAATTTTTGCAGTATCACTTTTAGAACTCAAGTTTATGATCCTATTTTATTGGCTTAGTTTGTACAGAAATGTTCAGAGTCCTTTTCAGCTCTGTCATTTCTTTTTTCGGATACCATATGTTCTAATTTTAGTATTGATTCCGTCTGCTTAAAGACAGTAACCCTTACTACATTTATAGTTTTGTATTCTTATTTTAGGCCCCGACCTTTTGCTGTAGTGCAGTGTTTATCACTTGTTCCTGCATTTTTCTAAAAAGGGCTCCATTACCTTTTTCATTTACTTTCTGATAACATTGTTTAGCTTGTACAGTATAGGCAAAGAGAAGGGGATCAGGAAATCCGAAATGAAAGACCTGCTCTGGTAGTTTTTAGTTGAAACTAGAATAGAAGCTGCTGTTAAAAAAAAGGATAATTAGTAGGTCATGTAAAATATTGCATGATAACTATAAGAATCAATCAGAGGAGGTAGTAACATAGCAAGGGTGGGGCAAAGGGGGCATGTGCCCTGGGTGTAACCTGTTTGAGGGTGCAGTTTGAGTGCCATTCCTGCATTCTTTCTGTACCTGTATTTCTGAAATGCCGGTACAGAAATCAACTTTTTTGTGCTGTTGCTGGTATGGAGGGGATGTGCCTCACAAGAGGTTATGCTTCAGACTGAGTGCAGTCTATCGAAGCACATTTCCTTTTTTTTTCACTGTAAGCAAGGGGGTCGGGGGCTATTTGAGGGATTGGCACAGGGTGCTGGGTGAGCCAACTACGCCTCTGACAAGAGGTTAGAAAAACATGGGAAGAGAGGTTAGATAAGCATTTCTCAAGGAAACAATGGGAGGACATATGTATGGCTCCCAAATATTCATCAAAGTCTAGGAGATTTTGTCTTTGCATATAGGTATCTTTATACCGCAAGCAAACTCCAAATAATTTTTCCTCAGGTAAACAGCAAATGTTGGAGGTGTGATGGGGAAGAAAAAGGTAACTGGAAACATATTTTGGGAATGTAATGAAGTTGGCAGATTTTAAAACTTCCCTACAGAAATATTAAGTGACCAAAGGGGTGTAACTAAGGAAATGATTTTTTTGAGCTGCAGTGCTGGCTCTGAATTGGCTAGAAATGTTAAAGTCTTGCTAAGTTTAATACTAGTGCCCCCCCCCCAAAAAAAAAAAAAAAAACAATTGCTAGGAAATAGAAATTACCTCATGCATTTGAAATAGTGTTTATTGTAACAGATAAAAGAACTGGAAATGGGGTCTTTAGAAAAGGGTAGGAGCAAATTATGTAGAAAAAATGGAACTTATGGGAACAATACATGCAGAATAATGTTTTAGAGGGGGGAGGATTAAGAGAAGGCAGTAATTGAACAATTTATATAATGCTAGACTGATGATAATTGTATAAAAGAATATATGTAATGTATAATGTTTGTAACTGCGAACATGTTAACATGATTTGTTTTCTTTTATATAAACATATTTACCTATGTCTTAAGTGATAATACAATAAACAAGTTAACAGCAACAACAAAAAACATTGTTTAGTTTTTGAAACATTGTGTGCTTCAAAACGACTTACCAACTGGACCCACTTACTCAGTTGTTTGTGGAACCTACACATTAATGCCTTTCTCTATTACTGTACTTCAGACAAGATTTAGTTTCACAAAAAATAGTACCAGAGTTATGGCAAAAAAACGTCATAGCACACAGCCTTTTATGTGGCAAGCCTGTAGTGTAATGTCAACTGAGAATTTTCAAAGCAACTCTTTTCATATTCCAGCAAGGACCCATTTTTATTGCTAAATCAAATCCATGTATAAGCACAACGTTTTCTCCTTTGGCAGGGGTAACAGTTCTATCATTCTAAATGATGTGTTTTTATACATTGTACAGCACTCTCTTTTGCATTCACTTTTAAACAGGTTGCGCTTACACCTTTCCAAACAGTTCATTTAAATGCAACAAAACTTCCCCAGTAGAGTTTTGTTGTCCTTTTCTCATGCCATTACATTCCCTTTTCTTCTGTAGAACACAGTAACCTGAACAATGTAGAAATGTTACTGTGTTTATATCTGTGAAGAAGTTCATTGATCTGTTTCAGAAAACTTGATTCTAGCTTGAAGTGTCATCAAAATTTAAATTTCAGCTCAGAAGGCACTGTGGGCTCACTAATTTTCCAGTACCAAAGACCCAGGATTTTTAACTTTTGTTTTTTTTTTTCTCATTTCAGATCTGATCCTGCAGCTATCTCTGTGTGTGTAGTCCAGCTACAAAAAAAAATGTCAATGCTAATTCCTCTCTTTCTGAAAGGATGGGAAAACTTTTGCTAGATAGGTCTTTGCCAGATTACATATGAGGAAATGCAGTAGCTCCTGAAAACAATATGGTCCCAATATCTTTACCATCTCACATTTCGGATTCCTGTATTGGGCTTTGTGCAAAGAGAGTTTCTTTGGTGGATAAACCACATAGCCCTGAATCCAGGTCTTCCCTTCCCTCAGACTACTCTTGCTCAATTAGTAACAACAGATTCATAGGATTTTGCATGGGGAGCTCTGTCTATAGAGGCAAAAGTGCAGGATCTATGGAAGAAACAGGACAGAGCAAAGCACTTTAGTCTAAAAGAGATATTAGCTTTTATTCATGCTGTCAACTCTCTGCATTATCTGTGGTCTACAAGACCACTTCAAGTGATTGCCAACAACATCACATTGATGTGGTACATAAACAGGGAGTATTGTAGCTTGGAGGTAGCAGTTTACCACAGTTAAACCCACCACATTTCTTGCATTGCATCAGACTCAAATGTTGTGACAGACAAGCTAAGCAGGACCGAGACCTCATGAATGGAAATTGAATGAGGGGGTCTTTCAGGAATTGATCCAGTTGTGAGAATCTCATCAGATAGATCTGTTTACTTCTTTTCAAGACAGATGACTAAAAAATTCTGCTCCAGGATTCCTTGCAAACAGAACTGGAAAATGGATGCATTTTCATTCCCTTGGATAGGAATGTTCCTGTATGCTTTTCCGGGTCTATATTATATCCTCGAATGCTTAAAAAAGCGAACGCTGATTGATCGAACTTATTTTCACGAAACTGCAAAATATCGAAGCAGCAGAAACTTGAATTTTTTCCTAGGGAAAGAATTCGGTTGTCCGTTTCTGTTGCTTCGGTATTTTCAGTGTTATGGTGGTACCGGTCGGATTCAGGTAAGTGTGCGATTGTGTGGATGTGAGTGTTAGGGTGATTTAGGTGAGTTAGGGTTAGGGCTCGGGTTAGGTGTGTGTGCGATTGAGTGGACATGAGGGTTAGGGCGGATTTAAGTGAGTTAGGGTTAGGGAGCAGGTGAGGTGAGTGTGTGATAGTGACGGACCTTAGGGTTAGGGTTTGGGTTAAGGTAAGTGGGTAGTTAGTGGTGTGTGCATAGTTTAGTGTAGGGTTAGGTATCAGATTTTAGGTGTATTTGTGTGGATTTCTGTTTGTTTGGTGTGCTTGTGTTGTGTGTATGTGTTTTGGATCAGCGATTTTTTTCCCTGGGAAAAAAAATCGCTGATCTGACAGTTCGAGATTGTAAGCTTTCTCTTAAATCAGGTCGATCAATCAGCATTCGCTTTTTTAAGCGTTCAATGATATAATATAGACCCACTTTTCCTCCTTTTCCACTGATGCCTAGCATATTTTTGAAGATACAGAAGGACTCTGCAAAAATTATTTGGTTCTCTATTCTTATGGGAATTGGCCAAAGGAAATTACCACAAGCTTCCTCACACAATGGATATACTGACACAAGACAGGGGTGTTTGATACATCCCAACCTCAAATAACTACAGCTGACTGCCTGGATCATTCAATTTTGATACCTTGTAGTCACTCTTTTTCTGAAGATTTGCACCAGGTATTAAAGGAGATAAAAAAACTGCTCCTAGGAAATCTTATATTGGTAAATGGAAAAGATTTCCTAGTTGGTGCCCCACTAAGAACCAGGGCACATTTAGGGTTTCTGTACCTCATATTGTGCAGTATTTGTGTGCGTTGTTATCCTCTGGCCTTTGTATTATAGGTTCATAGCTAAATACTAAGCTAGTTACCCTTGTTGGGCATTTTAAGTGTAGCCATTTTCCCTTTTTGTGTTTGAAATAACCTATCTCGTTAGGTTATAGCTTAGCTTTACCCAGCCCATGGTCCATAATTATATATTGCCCTTAATGAGAACAACTGGGATCATATCATAGATAATTGGGGGGGGACCTGTGCATGGGATAAATATTTAGGAGCTGCTTCTGTCCATTAGTAGTACAGGGGCACATCATGGGGTAAATTTTCTGTTTTCCATCCATAGATCTAAGTTGTGCTTGAATATAGACAGGAGTGAACTTTGTTTTATGTGGATGGCGAGTCTCTTCCAGAGCAATAGTATCCTCTGTGAGATTAACCTGTCCAACCAAACCATTCTGTTGATGTTGCAGAAGAGGTGTAGATCCCTACACTGAGTATTTATGATGCCATTTGACTTGATGATATGCAGTAAATCCATCAGTAATGAGTCAAAGAATGACTTGTATGCCAGTTACAGGTCACCTCTTAGCAGTCTGTAGTATACCAGGTGTAGTGACATGGCTTTGAGTCGGTCAATAAATGACATGTTGTTTAGACCTCGTATCCTTTTAAAAAGGTATCACTGTCACTCTTCCAGTTGTTGCATGTGTCTGGACAGATACATGCCAAAGGGGGAAGTATATTCAATTATTAGCCTAATGACATCTGAGTAAAGGGGAACAATGGCATCCCTAGATCTGGACACATGTTAATAAAAAGTTAGGTCACTGTCCACATAAGTCCCCAAATCCTGAGCAGCTGGGTCAGCTCTTATGGAAATATTGTAAATATGGTAGTTCAGTGAGGTAGATCACTTCCCAAATAATGCATATTTTGCCATTTAGTTTTGGTCCATGATTTTTGCACCAGTTATTTGTTTGGAACAAAACTTTCTGCAGGATGGCTAAGTCATTTGGAAATTCAAGGACAACTACTAGCTTGCAGTCATCTGCAACCTAGTCACCCAGAGCCCATGGGTATTGGCTTTTACTTTAGAAAAGCAGATTCCAAACAGGAGAGGTCCCAGCACACAGCCCTGGGGGACTCCACTGGTGACTGGTCTCACTGTGGAGGTAATTTCCCCTATTTTGATTGTCTCAGTCCTATCTGTGATCTAGTTGACAATCCAGCAGGTGACACAGGAGTTTATTCTCAGTTTATTTAGCTTTTCTACTATACCTGAGTGGGGAATTGTGTCAAAAGCTTTGGCTAGGTCGAGGTATGAGGTGTGTACCATTTTGCCTTCATCCATTGCTTTAGTGACCTTTTCAAAAAACTCACCTGGTTAAGTAAACATGACCTGCCCTTGACGAATCCAAACTGAGATGGGTCCAGTGTTTGGAGGTTTCCTATGTCCTGATTGATTAGTTCCATAGTAAGTCTTTCCATATGAGTTTGGTCAGACTTATGGGTCTGTAATTGCCTGGGTCTGTGAAATGGCCTCCTTTATGCTGGGGAATGCCTGTAGCTGTTTTCCATTCATTTGCTGCAAAACCTGTATGAAGGCTGAGACTGAACAGTGTTGTAAGGGGTGTGGCTGAGACTGAACAGTGATGTTAGGGGTGTGGCTAAATCATGCTTTTTAAGATGCATTCAGGGAATTCAGTTACAATAAATGCAGTATTTTTAACCTTTGATAGCATTTTAGGACTTGGCCTTGTGTGATAGCTGGAGACGAGTCGGTTTCAGGTATATCTTGAGGGACAGATGGAGGTGAGAGGGGGGTAAAGTTAGAGCTAAATTTATCGGCCAGTAGATTCACTATATCTTCAGCTTTAGTGTAGATAACATCTTTCACAAACAGCTCAGTGCATTGCTGTGTTGTGCTTTTGAGATTACGAACAAATCTAAAAAATGCCTTATGATTGTCTTGGCTTGGGTGATTATTTTAGTCTCCGACTTGGCTTTGTTGAATTTTTTAAGCCCCTGAGTTGTTTGTTTATTTCAGTGACTAGGGCTCTAATATTCTGGGAATTACTATTCTTACTTCTGCTACACTTCTGTCAAGATTCATATCTCATATTTCAGCATGTATGCTCATGGATCCTCCCTTTTTATCACAGTTTTTGGTCAAGCTTTTCTTGAAAAGGCTTTTATATATGCGTCCACCTATAAAGAAGGTTGCATCCACCTGGGATCTTAATTTTGTCTTCTAAAAGTTAACTTTACCTCTTTTTGAACCTGCTCATCAGGCTGATTTACAATTCATCTCTTGGAAGACATTATTACTGATTGCTCTGACATCTGCAGGAAGAGTATCTGAGCTGTAAGCTGTTATGGTGTCTTAACCCCCTTTGGTCTTCCATAAAGGCAGAGGGATTATTTGGGAACAAGTCTCTCATTTATGCCTAAAGTAGTTTCATAGTGTACATTAAGCTAAAGTACCCACCTCCCTGTCTTCTTTCCTAAACCTTAACCAGGGACAAATTATTTGTCATACTCTGGATGTGCATAGGCAGCTCAGGTATTATCTTGCAAGAACAAAACCTTTCAGGAAAGCTGAACAGCTGTTTATTTCATATGAAGGTAAAAAAAAACAGTGCAGCCCATGTTAAAACAGACTGTTTCCAGATGTATTGTTCCTTGCTATTTCTTTTTTATTGGGAGTAAGACAGGTCAATGCTCATTCTACTAGGGCCTTGGCTTTTTCTGTGTGGGGGTGTGTGCGTGTGTGTGTTTTTCTTTTTTTTTTTGAAAGGGTTGGATTCTAGAAGCATTCTAGAGGCAGTTATGTGGTCCTTTGTAGATAATTTTACAAGGCATAACAAACTAGATTCCTTTTCCAGGTCTAGAACAAGCTTTACTAGGACCACTCTCCAGGGTTTCCTGGACCCTGGTCCTTTCTCCTCCCATACTGTATAAACATTGGTATAGTACCCACACAGCGAGTGCTGTGCAGCAGCAGAACTCAGTGTGATAAACATAGTGCAGTTGTGTAAGTAAACCTACTGCAACCGTAGATGTGTTTGAATATATCACTGCTTCAGTAGCCGCTCCCTGTCTCCATCCCCCGTGTTTGTGTGTTATGTTTATGCCAGAGTAAGGACTTGTATACATATTCCTTTTGTTAAACAAGAAACATTTTAATTTAATTATCACTTATGACATAGATAAACATACGTTTATATAAAGGAAAACAAGCCGTATCGACATATGTCCATGAATTCTGAGTCCCTTATTTACTTTGCCAGTAGTTCTAAATATAATGCAAATAACAAGGGGAAAGAGCACACCCCTGCCTGGTTCCTCTGCTCAAGCAGAAATTATCAGAGAGAAAGCCACCCACTTTAATTTTCTCCTCTTATCTCTTATATAGCCTCCTAATCAACCTTATAATTTTACCAGGGAATACAAATGCTTTCATTGCCCTGCTCATAAAGTTCCAGCTTACTCTGTCAAATGCTTTCTCTGCATCAAGACCCACCAACAACGGGTCTATATTATTAACTCGAACGTTCAGAATAGCGAATACAACTCCGTCGACACATAACCGTTGATCTAAAAATCAAGCAAACTACTAAACCATCGAAAATGAAGATATCGAATGCATTACGTCATCAAAAGCACCATTCAGGTAAGTGAAACCCAACTAAATAAAACTATATTAACCAACTCCAAGACTGCACTACAGTGGGGAAAAGGATATATTTCCTCCTCCCCAAGATCACGCTACTGGCCAACAAACATGTTCGATGTCTTCAGGTTCGATGGTTTGGTAGTTCGCTGACTTTATAGATCGACGTTTATGTGTCGACGGAGTTGTATTTGCTATTCTGAATGTGCGAGTTAATAATATGGACCCTCAGCAACAGTGGTATTTTATTCATTCTGCTTCCCTCTGGATCATCAATGTTCTGTTAATGTTGTTGAATGTTTGCTTCCCCTCCACAAAACCACACTCATCCATAGCTGTCAGTTTTGGCATCTCTTTTGCCATTCTTTTAGCCATTCTAGACATAAACACTTTGTAATTATGATGTAGTATTGAAATGGGCCTTTATATGAAGCTGGATCTGATGAG
Source organism: Protopterus annectens (assembly GCF_019279795.1). NCBI lineage: Eukaryota > Metazoa > Chordata > Ceratodontiformes > Protopteridae > Protopterus > Protopterus annectens. Next base: position 13,142,666 of record NC_056750.1, on the reverse strand, counting down.
TCTATACCCTCTTTAGGTATTACAACTACCAACGCTTTCTTCCAGGATATTGGTACGTCTCCTCCTCTTAAAATATTATTAAACAAAACCTTCCAGATCTTTATCAGTTTTTTCTTTGTACCTTTCAAACTTCCACAGGAATACCATCTATTCCTGGGGACTTTCCTGTAGATTGGTTATACATCACCATTTTTATCTCATCTCCTCCTGTCCTAACTGTTAGTAATTGAGTCTTGTCTACCTCTAATCTTGGCATATTTAATTCTTCCATAAATAATTCCATTTATACCTTTTGATTTGTATAGTTATTCGTATCTTTACCTTTCTTATCAGGACTTTAGCATCTGTCTTTTCTGTAACACATATAGCTAAGACTGATGTATATCCGAACATCTAGTTTACTTACACAACTGTACTTTCATTAGTATGCCATTTAGCAATATTTTTCATGGTACCACTGTTTCCCATAAACTTCTACCTTCTCAGTAGCTGTTTCATTTGCTTTGCTCTTACCTGGACTCCAGCTTCTGTTTCTGACTGACTCTTTACTTTGGGTGTAGCAGGGAGAAGCTTTAAGACTGTTCAAAACAGATCAATAAGCAGTTAATAATAAAGACTTGACAGAGCCTGCATGGATGCGGAAAACCTTTCAGGCAAACCACTTGTTAGCTAGTTTCAGATGTTCACATTATGTAGTGCAAGTTGTTTTCTGCTCACATTCTCCATCAGTGTAATAATTTTACGGGGGACAATAGCTCAAGCTGCACTTCAGTAATTTGCCTAGAAACACAGTCTTTAAAGTTTGAAATGAAAATCTTTACTAAGTATAAGCAAACTTTCCTCAGCAGAACATACACTATATTCTCACATACAGAAATTTTTACCTTCCCATCTGGTGGCACTAATTCCTACTTTTCAGCTAGCAAGACTTATGTTTAATTACTCCTAATGTTCTTCAAAGTTCAAGTCTTCTCTTCAAGTAACCCAAGAGTTTTATTAGTACAAACCCTGCAGTTTTCCTAATTGTTCTTCACCAGTTAGTAGGACTCTGTAACCCTCTTCAGATCTACTTCTTCCTTTCAAAATGACCTCCCCCAGTTGTTACAGTATAAAAATATATAGTATGTGTGCAAAAGGTACAAAAAGCAGATGAGCAGAATTACAAGTTTAAGCAATTTAGCAAAATGAATGCAAATAAAACACACTAAAACGTAAACAGAGTTTTAGAAAAAACAGCAGCACATATCAATAGATAATTTTCTATAAATAAAATCTAATACATGAGGGCAACAGTGATTCAAAACAAAGTAGGTGGAAGTGCTATTTATACAGCAGTGTGTAAGAGGAACACAGGTGAAATGATAAGTTTGAGAGGCAACACCGGGGAAATGGGCAGAGGTGTCTGCACCGAAAGTGGTTAGATCATGCATGGGTACTGCTACTACTACTGTTACATAGTTTTATGTTAAGTGGGGAAGCTAAGATGTGAAACAGAAACAGGAAACTTTGGCTCACAAGCCTCATTACTAAATTGAATTAATAGAATGGCATCTTGAAGAAAATTGTGTCTGCATCAGTATCTTGTCTGTAGAACAGCAAAAATGCCCAAAGTACAGTATAATGTACTGCATTCAGTCCAGCTTATTGTTTTCAAGGTGAATGCTTCTCGGCAGATATTTCCTGAAAAAGCAGCACTATAAATTAACACAACTTTTGTCCATATAATCCAAATATGGTAAAGGTCATTAAATATGTGTATATTTCTGTTTGTTTTATCAGAAGGCTGTTGATTTGGAGGCATGGATTAGGAAATTGCACAGCTTTTAAAATCTTCAAGGGAAATGAAAATGAGCGTCATTAACTGAATAATGTTCTACTTGGTTTTTTTCTTTTACCAGTGGGAAGGTAACATTGCTAATGTAGAAATTATCTTCTCATTCACCTGGTTGGCCCACATGTCTAAGGTCATGCCTCCATGGTTACTCAGAAATGCTTAACTAACTATAAGTTTGATGTAAATAGCTTTAAAATGGTGCCTGATTTCATAGCTATAATTTTTACATTTTGTGCTTTAATATATGTATGTTTAGTTGCAATGAAATGTCAATTATAAGCACTAAGAAAGGCATCTGAATGAAGCTTAAGAAATAATAGACCCCCAAATGACTTCTTTATGGATGGAAATTCCCTGGCTGTTTTCATGTGCATGACTAGGTTGCTTTTAATTATTGATTATTATAAGTTGAATTTATTCAGCAGCTGACAGCCCACTCCAGTGTACACTGACAGGCCTCTAGAAGTATTGCTAGTTTTGCTTTTTTTTTTTTTTTTTTGCTGTACATTCTGGCATCCTATGATTGTTTCTTTATAGGGAAAATATTTACCTTTTGCTCTGAAGCATATACTGTGAATAAATCCTTGTATCAGTGAAAGGCATTCTGGTATTCAGGTACTCCTGTAGTAAGTCATTTGATTACTGATATTACAAGCACTCTAAAAGAAGTATAGATACAACTGGCATTTTCTGACCTTTTGAGATAGCATTGTGTGGTATTTTGTTATACTGACCAAGTGTTACAATAACCATCCTATGAACTGCTTAAATGCAGTTAGAAAGTTTTAATAATCTTTTTTCATTGCCTTGTAAATAATTTATATTTTACATAAATTCGCTAATTTTATGTATCACTTCTGACAATATCTGTTGGCCTTGAGTCATAAGAATAGAATTAATTCATGTGAGTAAAGTACATCTTTAGTAATTACTGAACTTTCTTCTTAGCAATGAAACCTTGCTTAATTTGTATAAGCATGTAAGCGTCTGTATAATATCTGAAAATAATCATTCTTTGCATCTAGCATACCTACTTGATAAGTGGGAAAAATAAATATATAGTCTTAATAATATCTAATAATGAATAACAGATTTAGAGCATTTCATGTGTAGTTCCATTACAGAGGAAATACTTTTTAAGTGCTACTCCTGAGTCCCGTGGACTTTTAGGACTCAACAACCCCCAAGCCTCACCAAGTACCAAGGGAAAGCCCCACTGATCCTTGCCAGCTAGTCTTGGATGCAATCCTTTGTTGTGTAGACTGCCTGATTATTTGGGCAACAAATTTTATGGGCTCATAGCCACTACTTTCTGTGATTAATGAAATCAGGTTATTTCTGTGGTGGGCCAGACAGGTGAATTGTAGGCTGTCATTTCTGCAGGTGATTCATCATGCTCTGTAGGTTACAATGAGTGATGTTCTCTTCTGCAGATGAGCATTAATCTATCTCATCCTGGAGTTTCTGTTTTACAGTAGTGCAAAAAATGTACTGGTCTACAACAAACAATGCACCCCCCCCAAAAAAACTCCTCCCATTAGAGGGCAGACCACTTGTTGCTTCATTATGTTTCTTCCTGATGACCCCAAATCAGTGGCAGACCTGCATCTGTGGTGGCACAATTGGATGCCAAGCCTCAGTGACTTAGGGTTGGTGCTTTAAGTACTATACTTTGCTGCTTTGTTTTCCAAGGTACCTTCTGGTTTAGATTGTTTCTTATACATTTCTTGGCAGATTATAATATTCATTTAATCTGCAGTATAGGCCTGTGTCTGGTTATTATTCAAATGTATTTATGAAAGTCAGTGTGCTGAATAATTTTAAGTTTCAGCAAATCTGTTGTTGTCTTTCAAATCCTTGGTTTTGCACTCCACAGGTGTGTATGCAAAGCTATAAAGGTTAGTGTATTATATATATTTGGTATAACTGGAGTTATACATCTCCCTCCCTAGCCTATTGTACCGGCTCTGACAAATTGCTAAGGTTTTTATTCTATTTAATCTATTTTGTTTGTCACAGTCCCTCTGCTTTTAATAATGGATATTTTCAACTCCTGCTGTAAGAAAATATCCTTTGCTTAGATGTAATTGCCTTCTGACCTTGCTCTGCAAATTGCCTAGATATTCCTTAACACTCCATGTAGGGGTACAATGCATATTTAACCTGTTCCAAGGGTATATAGTCTGCCTGCAATTGCCTAGTTATTTCCTTAACACTCTGTGCAGAGGTATAATGCATATTTAATTCCTGTTCCAAGGGTGTATAGCCTGCCTGTACTTGGTGTTATATCACTGCATTTATCTACTCCTCACAACGGACTTTTTAAATCTGTATAACTGCATTTGTTTTTTTAGATTGTTTACTAGTGGTTGTGACGCTTTCTAAACCTTGTCAGTACTGCTCTATCTCCCTGTCTTGCTCCTTGCTCCCCTTCTTTGCTGCTCTCAATTACTTTCACTGTCTCCTTAACCCTCCCTCTCCTATACCCTTCTTTTGAACCTACTCCTCTGTTCCTTTGCCTTTTCCCTTCTATATGTTTTTTCCCCACCTCCTTTACTGTTTAGCTTATACTGTCCTCCTTCTCCTCCCTTCTCCCTATACTTACTTTTTGTCTGTTTCTCCCCTCTCTTTTACAGCTCACCTATCCTGAGGGTCCATCAGTACCTCCCAAATTACACGGACTCCTCGCTCAAAGCCAAGTTCGGACCACCTGGATTCTTATCCTGCTAACCAGTTCGGGCTTATCCGAAAGGAACCCACAGTGTGGAATCCCTCACCTTTTGCTCTCAATAAATGTATATAACTTTAAAACCAAAAACAAAGTCAGTTTACCATAACACCCTTATATGCTAGCCTGTCCCCCAGTGTGTGTCTCAGCAGCCTACCGCATACCTCAAAGATCCCACTCTAACTCACTACCTCTAATCTCCCATTCCATTCTTCTATTCCTCTAAAGATTTACCCTGGTACTTACTGTTACCTGTACCTTTTTCCTACCTCTGTCTCTAGCTCCATTTCTATCTCCCCTTAGTCTTTCTGCCTGACTATTTCCTCCACTCACCACTAGGTGGCAGCACCTTCCCACTTGTTGCATACTCCTACCCTACTTTATAATAACTTTTTCTGTCCTCCTGTCATTTGAGCTTTCTTCTAACACCTACCTCTTTCTCCCACATATTTACTACAGCCTACTATCCCATAACTTTTCTCCTCTCCCCCTCCACTAACCCTCTCCCCCAGAATTACTGTTTCCTCTATCACTCCTACCCAGCTCTTACTGCACCTTCTCTTACTTACCTCAGCTCCTTCCTGCAGTGGCTGATACTTTTTCCAGCACGGCTCTTCTGCTCTGTTGCTCTATCCTGCTCCGTTCGCCCTGCGGGCTCACTTTGCTCCCCTACCCTGCCCCCAATTCCCACCCGCCGCAAGTGGTCCTACATTTATTGTCATCCCTTACTCCCTCCCCATTTTCAACACCCAATCACATAACAGTATAACTCCTCCCTCTCCATCAATCACACCTGTCCTTATACTCCTCCCCCATTACATCACCTCAACTTTCTTCCATCAGACCTCCATTACCTCTATCTCCTTAAAACAAACTTCAACCACAAATACCCTCTTTTTATAACACAACTCTCACCCCATAATACTTCTTCTCCTCATTCTATTTCCTCTATACCATGCCACCTCTTATACAACCCTACATATACACCCTCCACCTTCAACTCCAAACCCCAACCATTCAAATCACTTCCACAACATCTCTGCCTCTCTTACCACCTTTCACCTCACCTCTCTATTCTCTTTAAAACTCTTCCACATTCTCTCAAATTTCTACAAACCTAAACCCACATCCCTCCATCCTTACCTAACCAAACAAAATCCAACAAAAGTAATACATCTTCTTACATACCTCTTCTTAGCAGGCGACATTCATCCTAACCCTGGACCAAACACATCTCCATCTTATAACCACAACTCCAATAACAAACCTACAAACAAAGACCTCAAATTCCTCACTATCAGTGCCCAAAGCTTAACTAATAAAATTACTCTATTTCATGCCTGGGTCAACCATAACTCACCTGACATAGTAGCTATCTCTGAAACATGGCTCAAACCATCTTGATCTGATGAAGCGTGCACTTCCAGCACGCGAAAGCGCTTATCTTTTATTACTTTTTTTGTTCAACTGAATAAAAGTAGAATTGGAACTTCTCGTGGTGTGTCCAAAGGTTTCTTACTTCCATAATGCTGAACTAGTAATTGGCATGCTAAAATTAAATAACCACAAAATTATCTGCATCATCTCCCTCTATAATTTCTCCCGGCAATAACACCAATACCGTAGAAGACTTCCTCTCCTGGACTTCCACAAATATAAAGCAAGAAACATACACACTGGGAGACATAAATATTGACTGGCAAAGAATCATAGACCCCAATCCCTCCCTGTCTATTAACCTATTCAACTTTACTCAACTTATTCACACCATCACTAGATCCAACAAAACTAACTGCCCCAGCTCCATCCTAGACTGGATACTAGTGTCTCACCCAAATAGAATCACTGCATCAAGTGTCACTCCCGACCCATTAGATGACCACCTTCCTGTATTCACCCACAGAGCCACCTCCTCCTCCCCATACTCCCACCACCTCCTTCATACCCATAACCTAACTAACTTTAACCCCTCCACCTTCATTACCTCCTTTAAGCTCATTAACTGGAACCCTCTAAAAACACTGCCTCTTGACAAAGCCGTAGATTTCTTCAACTCTACATTCCTTTCCATCGTAAACTCCCTAGCTCCAACTCAAACCAAAAGGGTTAAAGCCAAAACAGCACCCTGGCTCACTAAAGCAACCAAAACAATTATGCAACAAAGAGACAAATGTTGAAAAAGCTACCGCCATCATAGACAACCTGAACTGTTACTAAAATATAAACAGCTTCGAAACCTATCCAAAAAATAAGTCATTAAAGACAAAAAATCATACTACAACCACCTACAAATAAACCACACAAAAAACCCCAAACAGTTCTGGAACTCTATAAACACCCTCCTCAAGCCAGGTACCACAAAAAAACCTTGTCCCGACACTAGCAAAACTGACCAATAAATTGACAATCTATTCAATACCTTCTTCACCTCCTCCATTGCTCAGCTGACCAAAACCTTCCCAAATAACATCGCCCTACCAACCTCCTCCTAAGCTTGCACCTCATCCCCCCTCTCCCCCTAACTTTGAACTTAAACCAGTATCCACCAACCTCATAAAGAAATTTCTATATAGACTAAAACCTTACACCAATTCTCCAGAAAACATTCCCTCCTCCTTCTAAAAAATGCCTCTGACAGTGTTGCTCTCCCTATCAGCATCCTGATCAATAGATCACTTCTTGAATCATATGTACCAAAACTATGGTGTTCTGCCTTTATCCTTCCTCTCCGCAAAGGTGGAAAAAACTACAACTTCTCTAACTTCCGCCCCATTGCCATCCTCTCTCCCATCTCTAAACTTCTCAAAAATGCATTCACATACAACTCATGCCATTCCTAACCGAACATCAACTTCTGTCTCCTACCCAACACGGCTTCTGCCCAGGATACAATACCAACACAGCCCTCCTGTCCTTCCTACACTCTATCAATTCAGCCCGAGAATTTGGTCACTTAGTTTCATCCGTTCTATTAGATGTATCTAAAGCCTTTGATACCATCTCTCATGCCCATCTACTCAACCATCTTTTTAACCTTAACATCTCCACAAAAACTATTTTCTGGTTCTCCAGCTATCTTTCTGACAGGTCCCAAGCAGTGAAATGGGGCCAATCCTCCTCCTCCTTCCTTCCAACACCCACATGAGTTCCCCAAGGTTCCATTCTTGGCCCTCTGCTATTTAACATCTTTATTAATGATTTTCACAAAGCCATTCCTAACACCAAAATTGCCCAATATGCAGAGGACTCCACTCTCATCTGCCATACCTCCAACCAAAGTGAACTCAAATCACTAACTCAATCCGCCTTCTCATCCACTGAAAAATGGATGCACCAAAACCACCTCTCACTAAATGCTAACAAAACAAAAATTCTCCTTTTCACTCCCTCCAAATCTCTACCCACATTGACAAACACTCATTTCAAATTACCAGCCTCAACAACTCTGTCATTGATATTGTTCCCTCCGCCAAACTGTTGGGAGTCACCATTGATGAAGACCTAAAATTTAATACCCATATCCAACTCAACAACAAGAAAACCCACATAAAACTCGGCCTTCTATACAGAAATAATCACTTCCTCTCTCCCTCTACTAGACTGACCCTGGCTACAACCTATCTTCTCCCATCTCTCCTTTATGGCACTCCTCTGCTTACTAATCTATCTTCCACCCTTACCTCCAAGCTAGGTTTGCCACAAATGCAAAAGCCTCCTCCCACCACTGCTCCTCCCTACTAACCATAAACTGGCTTGAAGTCCCCAATCAACTAGACTTCCTTCAAATTCTCTTAGCCCACAATTTACTTTTTCAACCCAACAGCTGCCCGGCTTTATCCAATATCCTTCAACCTTACAGCCCCCCAAGACCCCTTAGATCCACTCATCAAAACTTCATTACCGTCCACAAACCAAAGCGTCCTGCTGGTCAGCTTCTACTATCCTCCATCCTAGCTAAAAAATGGATCACCCTGCCCTCCACCCTCTGAACTTGTGACAACCTAAATACCTTCAAAAGCCTACTTCACTCCTACCTGCTTCTTCACAGAAAATATAACTGCACTCCACACCCCATACCTCCCGAACTCCCCCCTTCCTTCTCTCCTGGCTAAACTCATTATCTTTCAAACTACTGACTTATACTCCGACTACAACTCATAAACTATCTCCTCCCAGCATATCACTCTTTGACTCTAATTTCAGTCCTTTCATAACTACTTAATCTTCTTAGCATTTAAGTATTAGACTCCTCCTCTATCCACTTCCCTTCCTGGTATAAAACTTGTTTACAACTCCATACTGAATGCTATGTAAAAGAATCTTTCATGTCATATCTCAATTTGATACACAACTTAGCAATGTAAAATATTTTCTATATGTTTATGCAACTTGTTTTGCAGTGTAAAAGAATTTCTTTCATGTGCTATTTCAATATGATATGTAACTTATCAATGTGAAGAATTTCTATATGTTTATGTAACATGCAAATCTTCACAACTTAACAATGTAAAAACTATTATGTAACTAGTTATGTGGAGCTTTTCTCCCCGTGCCGCCACTGAAAATGGGCTCTCAAGCCCAGTGGACCTCCCCGGTCACCAAACTGGAATAAATAAATAAATAAATAATAAATATTTAATTTTGATTTACTGCCCTGGAAAGAATAGTGGAATGTCGGGAATGTATTTGTTTTGCTTACAAACGAAGTAATAGAGAATGTAGTTATTTATGTGTTTGTTTATTTTAATCGTAGCTACTTACCAGTATTCTTATGAAAATAAAATGTGGACTAAATCTGATGTGTAATGTTGGCTATACAGTGAATTAGGGTTTGCTACTTTTCTTTTACTTTAAACATGAAACTGACAGTGCAACTGTAAAAAGTAAATTGTTCAACAACGGATGATGCACAGCATTGTAACTTAAAGGCCTAAATGTTTTAACAGGTAATTTGTATGGCATATCCTGTTAGATTCAATATTAAGTGTCCCTTTAGTGCAACACATGCACTTATTTTATATTTTTATCTGTCAGGTTTGTGCATTTTACATTTTATTAAAAGGTCCATAGAAAATATTTAACTGATTTCCCTTGTGGGACTTTCAACAAATAATTAAAACTTGGCTACTCTCAACAGTTTGACTTGTATTTCACCATGTATTCTATAAGGTATCACCTCTTGAACTGTGTACCTGCCATTGTACAGTTTTATTTCAGTGTGATTTAATGCTTCCTGTAAAAAAAAAAAATAGATTTTGATGGTTTACACACTGACAGGCTTTTAGGTCATGAGATGGGCTCCATTATAGGGCACATAACATCTGACATCCAAAAGATGTCCAAGTTACAGCCATTCATTGAAACACTTACAGAAAGTAATATAAAACTGCTTCCAGTATGATGTCAGAATGAGAGGGAAACAAAATCCAGCCCTCCCAGCACAGGAATGCATTAAAGTTGATTTACAAAAGTCCTCTAATGATTGTTGTCTACAGCAGGAGAATGTGCTCTAAGAAACGTCAAACATAGGAAAGGTAAACCCACTAACTCCAAATGAGCCACTCTAGAGGTGCGGACTGACCACATGGCAGAAGCCTCAGAGGCAAATAATGGAAGAAAAGATCAAACAGATGCATTCAGAAATATTTAAGATTACCAATGCATTGGGGGCTGTATGAAAACAAACAAAAGACAAAGCCAACTGAGGACACAGTGAACAAACAGAAGAACTGTCTACCCTACAAAAATTGGAGATGGATAAAAAGAGCAGGTTAGCAGAATGGAAAGCCTTCATGATAATGTGGTGACCAAGTTCATGGAACTAAAGGCGGATCCGGATTGGGGAATTCTCAGTTTTCCTCATAGCAGAGAGAGCAGAAGGTACAGACTGCTTGCCTTTATGATACAGCACCTAAGTAACTGGACTGGGATGAAACAAGAAGATATTCTAGTTGATCAAGCCCACAGAATATTCATACCTAATATAGCCAGGTGGAACCAGCAGAGACACACCAACTGAAAGAATTGCTGCTATCCAAATTACTGCAGAAGGAGAAAGTATTAAAAGTGGGCTCCACAAGAATTTAAATGATAGTACCCTGTTGTACTGAAGATAGCCTTCCCAGGAGATAACAAAACGTTTTGGGCAGTGAACAGGCTTTGGCTGAAAATAAAAAAAATGTTGTCAAGCATGGGAAGAGGAGCACACCTCTGCTACTGCAGCATATGCTCATTAACATTGCTTCCGCGTAATTGGCAGATCAACATCTAAAACCCATCGATCTATTTAAACAAAAATGGAAATGAGAATAAAAGATGCCCTTTATTCTCCAAAAGTCAGAAGAGAGTTAGAACTGATGCACGTGGAAGGAAATGTGATCAGTGAGGATGCATCAGAAGAAGAAAAAGAAAATGTAGGTAATGACTAATTTGTAAGTGTGGACTTCTTTCTCAGCATCAGAATACTTACTTGTTGTTTAGCTTATAAGAAAAATGAAAAATGAGAGACAAAATAATTTTTTTTCTTTTATCCTGTTGTGTTTGTTAAATGTGCACGAAGAGGTGAGTGCTTGTAATGATAGGTTCCCTAATTACCTGTGGGATGGTATGAAATTTAAAGTGGGAAGGGAGTGTTTTAATTCAGTTCAATGGTAATCAGCCTAACAGAAGTGCAGTAGGTGGTGCTAGATCTCAGAAATTAGAAAATATTTGGTGGAGATAGAGATCACAAGGTTTAAAGGTTATGTTTAAACTATTCCATCAAAGTGAGGTAAAGCATGTTTGATCCAGGGTGGGGAGGAGCTAGGAGAGGACTAGTATAAGGATTGGATATAATGTGAACTAGTATAGCGACTGGATATAATGTGAATGAGCACATGACTAAGCCAATCACAAGAGTATGGGTGAGAATGTCTATCAGAAGGGGCAGAACACTTAGAATGTCACAAGAATACGGTTGAGAAACTCTATCAAAAAGGATGGAACAGCATTATGCAGGTTAAGGAGGTAAATATACTGAAAAGAAAAACCATGAAACATTGACTGGAAAGTCATTTTAAGCTGCATCAGGACAGATTGAACAAACAGAAGAACTGTCTACCCTACAAAAATGTGTGGCCACTCTCAGGAAGATTTCAGTATAGCAGTTAGTACTATTGTTTGATATAAACTGAAAAAACGCGTGGGAAGGAGAACGATCTGGCAATCCCTACATTAGAGAAGGAGGAATAAGAGTTTGGGAGGAACAACCAGCAACTTCTTACTCAGCTTGCTACTAATGGTACAAGTATGGTTTTGTGTGTTAGCAAATGACTTCCTTTTAGTGAGGGAATGTTCGCCTGCATATCTAGCTGCAGGTGAGCGCAATTGCTTTACACTTATTTACTGGCTTTCTATATAGTTTTTGGGCTTATCAGTAGTTTTAGGATGTTATATAGCTGTTTTGTCTTTTGGTATATCTTACAAGTTTTAGTCTGTATGCCAACCAGTATTCATTATTGTTTGGGCTTGCAGTAGTTAGCTATTCAAGAGCAGATCAACTTAAGTTTAGTCAGTTCAAAACATTGAGAAGTTGGGATGCAATTATTCAGGAGAAAGGGAACTTAAACTGGGGTAACAAGCTAGGGTACAACACAGGAATGCAGAAACTTCTTGTAAGAGTAAGATGGGTACTCTAGACAACCAAAAAATCCTGATAGGAATGAGATGGGGTTATTGAAAGGACTATCTTGCAATGTCATTGGGCTGCCAGATAAAAATAAATTACAGAGTACTAGCCTATATTAAAAAAAGTGACTCCCAGTGAGGTATGCTTCAGGAGGCCCACCTTACAGAGAGGCTAGGTTATTACACAACAGTTAAAGATTAAATAATAAGAAGATTAATGATATTGATCACAAGAGGGGACTTCCAAGATGGCAGCACATTGAGTAACAGCTAAACTCTAGCTCTAAATGGAGACTCAACAGAGAAGACCAGTAGACGTTTGTGTTTATGGGTAAAATTCAGTAACTGGCTAGTAAGTGTATTGCCTGGATGCCCGGAAAAAAGAAATACAAAGTACCTGGAAAAAATCAGCTACACAAAGTGAGGAAAAAACACTGACTGGGGTAGGTTCTGCATCTGTTAAAAGTGATGCAACCTCCAGTCATGACTTCCAGTAACCTACAGGACGATATAAGACAACCGCACACAGACCTGGTTAAAATAAATGAAACACTGATGGAGTATATCAACACAAACAGCAAAAGGCTGGAAAAAAATGGAAGAAACTTTAAACCGATATTTAAATGAGGTGATAAAGCTGCAAAAATCAGAGGTTGAAATGAAGAAAAGCTGAATATGAAACTGCTCAGGAAGAGATGTTTCAAAAAATAACAGAATTAGAGGACCGAGCACATAGGGAAAACCTGAGATTTTCAGCTATACCAGAGAAACTGGAAGGAACAGACTGCATTCATTTTATGAAAGGACAGATAAGCAACTGGATTGGTATTCCACAGCAGGAGGTGTTAGTTGAAAGGGCGCATCATGTGCATGCTCCAAACTAGGCTATGAGAAAGCAACCTAGACCTTTAATAGTAAAGTAAGTTAATTCCACTATTCAGAAAATGTCAAGATGCAGGTGTGCGAGTCATTGTTGTACCCAGCTGTCTTCAAGGTATTCTTCCCTAGAGAGGCAAAATCATTTTTTGGTGAAGTACATGCTAAGGAGGAAATAGAAAAGTTTGTCCAACAAAAAGTGAGCTGTGAAACAGAAGGAGATTCTGTTTCTTGTTCTTTTGGTAATAAAGACCACAAAGAGACTGTACCTGTTAAACCTTTTCCACTGTTTTAGCTGTTGGTGAGAAGGAAGGAGGCATAATATTTGACTAGAAGAATTGACAGTACATTGGAAATGAAGCAGAGAAAAGATCTGGGAAATGGAGATGAACAGTAATAAAACTGGTAACTTATGTGGGATTACAATGCAGTAATTATATTTGTGAAATATAACAGAACAAGAAAATCTGGAAATATTGGACTTTTTCAGAATTTTGCTTCATGTCGTTATTGTTTATAAAATTGCTTTGGGGAGGGGAAGAGAGTAAAAAAAATAATTTTTCTTCTTAATGGTACTATTTTTGTGGTGTATGTTTTTCTTTGCATGTTATAAAGTAAAGTTTACTCAGTTATTTTTAAGTGTAAGGGGATTGTAAATAGGTGCTGCCGTTCTTTTTTTCCTTTCATTCTCCCTTTTTTCCTCTTCGTCATTATTTTTACGAAATGTAGTACTGCGATGTAAAAAAAAAAAAAAAGCTTGGTTAAAAGAGTGTGACAAAAGAACAATTAAATGAAATCGAATGACTGGATTAAGGACCTTGGATTGTAAGACAAAGTAAGTATATGAAAAAGAATATTGAATGTTATGATTTTTTCTAGCAAATGAATGTATGCTTAGTAGCAATTATGTATCTGGCCAATATGTCTGCATGTAAATATTCTGATAAAGAAAAATTGACTGGTTCTCTTGTCTCCATGGTGACAATCTCATAATGAGAAATTGGCTATCTGGTTATCATGTTGCCATGGAGATAATGTGATAAAGAGAAATTAGTTACAGTCTGGTGAAGAACAATTGGCTTGGGGAGGAGCAGCTAAGGATATTTGGGAAGAGACTAAACAAAGGATAATACAAAGACTGAGAAAATGGAAGCTTTGTTATATGGATATAGCTAGAAAGTTACTAGCAGTTAAAATGTTTAGTCCCACTAGTCCTATACACAGGTCAGGCATATTTTTTTATCAACCAGAGGAGAAGTTGTGGATAGCAATTAATAAAGAGCTGAAAGACGGGAAGACGGCAAGAGTCAAATGGGATAATCTGATTCTTCTAGTAGAACAGGGCAGATTGGGATTACCCAATTTGAAGGGGTATTTCAGATCTACACAGTTAATTCTCCTATACATAGCACAAGCATAAAACTATAATTCAAAGTGGAAAGGGATGATGATGAAACGGGGTCGGGGGGGGCTCAAGAAAAAAGTAGAGGCTGGGACTTTGGATGCAGGCCTTTAAGGAGAATAACAATAGTCATACAGAATATTAAATCTATAAAGTAGCAGAACTAAGCCAACGCAGGAATGAAGAAAGGAGATTCTGCTGATAGGGATGACTACAATTAGGGATATAGACAATAGGCAAGAGGGGGCTGGAACTTATTGGAGAAAATTGGCAAAAGAACCAAGGTATTGGGAGCAAGTAACATGAGAGGGAATGATAATAGAAAGGGAAGAGGCCAAGAATTTATTTGGACTGCAGGTTAAAGCTTGCCTTCCCTATCAAGGATTGATATCACACTATAGGCAAAGAGAAAGAAATAATGGAGTCCTAAATGAAAGACCAGCACTGGTAGAGTTTTTAGTAGAATCTACAACTGACGCTGCCATTAAAAAAGGCATCATTAGTAGAGCATATAAAATGTTGCATGATAACTATAAGAATCAATCAGAGGAGGTTAGAAAGGATTGGGAAGAGAGATTGGATAAGCAATTCACAATGAAACAATGGAAGGATATATGTATGTCTCCCAAATATGCAACAAAATCTAGAAGATTTTTTCTAGGAAATGTTTACATAGACATTTTTATACCTCAGGTAGACTCCAGAAAATTTCTCCTCAGGTAGACAGCAAATGTTGGAGGTGTGACGGGGAAGAAAGCGGTAATTGGGAACATATTTTCCGGAAGTGTGGTGAGTTGGCGGACGTAGATTTCCTGCGGGATGCACTATCGGAGATGGTGGGTGGGCAGATTGGTGTGACGAGGGAAATGATTTTTCTGAGCTATGATACAGATTTGGAATTACCTAGACATGGTAAGGCCTTGTTGTGTCTAACTGGGTCTACTTCAAAACAGCAAATACTGACATTATTGAATCCTGCTTTATCGAGCTTGACTTCATCAAATCTTTATTATGTCAAACTCCCAGAACAACAAAGACAAACCCCAGGAAAGGAGCCACTTGACCACCAGGACAAAACAACAAACACCAAAACAAAAAAAAACTGCAAGTGAGGGAGCTTGCCCCCCCCCCCACCCCTAACTAAATATATCAACTCCAAGATTGCACTACAGTGGAGGAAAGGTAAAGTTCACCATGGTGGCCAAGTGGTTCCTATCCCCTGGTTCATCTTCATTGTTCTGGGAGTTCGATAAAATGAAGATTCAGTGAAGTCAAGCTTGATGAAGTGGGATTTGATAATGAAAGTATTCACTGTTTTGAAGGGGAACCATCTAATTATGGTGGCCACAAAAAAAGCAATTGCTAGAAAATCAAAATCAAAATCTAAACCCACTATACTAGAAATGGTGAATATAATAACAAAGGAAAAAACGATTGGAAGTGAGATATTTAAAAATGGGTAGGGGCAAACTACATAAGAAAAAATGAAAGTTGTGGGAACAATACATACAAGGGAGGAATGAGGTTTAAAAAAAGATGGCAGGACTTTAAGCTATGCAATGTTTGCAACTGGGAGTGTGTCAGTATGGTTTGTGATTTAAAATACTTGCAACTAGGATTTTGTCTGTGTGGTTTGTTTTCATTTATATAAATGTATGATTGCCTATGTTGTCAGTGATGGTTTAATAAAGATGTTTTATGCTTAAAAAAGGACGGAAATTGAATAATGTATGTAATGTTGCTTAGGTTATATGATATGTAACAATATATGTGAAGTATAATGTTTGTAAAAGTGAACATGTTAATACAGTTGGATTAGTTTTTATTTAATTGTAAATTTGCTTATGTCACAAGTGATAATTCAGTAATGTTCAAAAAATGATATTGATTGCAAGAGAGACACAGTTGGAAATAGAAGAGGGGTTAAATGATAGACATTGGAGGTATGTAGCTGTTCTTGGGCACTGGAGAAAGAAGAGAGAACTGCTGGCAGGAGTGGCCTTAGGTCAACTGGTGCCCTAGGCAAAAGGGCTCCACAGTGCCCCCCACCACACCACACGGTGCCCTCATCCTGGTTTACCTACACTAAATAAATACTGGAAATGCTCTCCTACTAGAGCGGTGCCCTAGGTGGCTGCCTAGTTGGCCTGTGCCTAAGGCCAGCCATGACTGCTGGCATCAATATGTGTGATCCTTGGGTCTAAAATTTCAGAACTACAAAAAATACTGGGGAAAATTAATGCATTTTCACAAGGGATAATGCTGATTTGAGGAATTTAAGCACCATAAAAGAGAAGCCCAATGTTTCAGGTTGTCCAAGAAGACATAAAGTGAATAGTGTGGAGGTGTTTTTTAAAAAAAGTATGAAAATTTGGTGTGGTGAATAATCTTGAATACATCATGCAGTGAAGGGAGTATATTTTCTACTCCTTGGGGTATAACTCTTGTCACAAATAGCCCGATTTTATCTTACAGAAGATCACTTACATGTTATCCGGATAGTGGAAACACACTGCTATATTATTATTGATTATATGCCAATGGTAATTACTCTGCAAACAGAATTTCAGTACATAGCAGAGAGGCACTGACATTTTCCAGTACACCTATTAAAGAATCTGTTTTAAACAATAAGTAAAGGGAATACTTGAAGAGATGGTAAGTGACATAAGGGAAAGCTCCAATAAATTAACACAAGACTGGGAATCATTGAAAAGAAACATACTAGGAAAATAAGGAATCCATTCAAAATGTTAAGAAAATACAAGAAGAAAAGAACAAAGCAGAGGATGACCAGCAGAAAGAGTCGGAGGAAGCAAAAGTAAAGTTAAAGGAGTACTTAGATGGTACACATGGCTTAAACCAAAAATTGTTTGTTAGGAGGTTAATGCAACAAAAGTGTGCAAGGATGGTAACTAAAATTTGACCAGACATAAAGATGTAGTAATTGAATTTAAATTTTATTTCTACGAGTTATATAAGGAGGAAAAGTTGGAAATTAAACAAATAGTTGAAATGGGTAGCCTTTTGCTGGCTATTACATTACATAAGTTGGATGAAGAAGAAATTGTGCAATTGGACATGCAGATTGTACAGGAGGAGTTTGGTTAAGCTATGGTGAAGCATCCAATAGGAAAACCCCCAGGCTTGGATGGCATACTGGTACAGGTCTGGAAACTGGCATATGAGATCTAATTAGATCCTGGACAAGGATGTACCATTTCATCCTAGAAGGAGGGGGATCAACAACATCATTGAAGGAGGCAGTAGTAGTAGTAATGATACAAAAAAAGGACAAAGACCTTATAGATCCAGCAGCTTATATCAGTCCTTAACCTTTAATAAGTGTTTATGATGATTTTGTACATAATGGTAGCAAACTTAATCCCAAAAGTAGTAAACAAGGATCTGTGTAGTTTTGCTGAAGACGATCATCATGATAACATCAGCAAAACCATTAATTATCCAGTGAGAAGCTGAAATAACCAGGCGGCCCTTACTGTTAGCTTTGATGCTGAAAATAGGCTTGGATGGGAATTAATATGGGCAGCTATACAGATGTATACATTTTTAAAGTGGATACAGTTGATAAGGTTGTATGGAGGTCTACAAGCTAAAATAAATGTGGGAGGTGGCTATGGAGGGCTTTCAACCGTCTAGCGGTACAAGGCAAGAATGCTTATGGTTACCTCTACTGTTTGCGGTCTACACAGAATACTTCTCTTAGGCAGTTAGACAATTGCAAATAGAAGGATTTAGCTGGCATGGAGTACAGCAGAAGTTGGCTTTGTTTATGGATGTCATAATAATTTATCTGTTTAACCCAGAACAAGATATATATGCCTTATTTTATATGCTTAAAACGTTTCAGTTTTTTTTTCAGATTACAATATTAATGTGGAGAAATCAGAATCGATTCTGATCAAGTATGTTCCATCCTGTGCATTGAGAAAAGACATCTACTGACTCAGTGGGCATGAATATTTGAAATACATAGGTATTTGGCTACAAAGAGAGTAGATATAGAGGCAGAAATGTAAGTTATTGAAAGAATGAAAAATGCTTGGCCATGGACCTAGAAAACAAGATTCAGGTAGTCAAAATGTTTATTGTACCTCTGGTCTTATATATTACGCAGGCTTTTTTTTTTATACGCAGAGAACCAGATATGGGGAAGGTTAACTGATAAACTTAAGGTATTTCTGTGGATAGGGAGATGGCCAAGACTGAAATGGGAGACATTAATATTGCCAAAAGATCAGGATGGCTTGGCAGTCGCAGAGAACCAAATATGGGGAAGGTTAACTAATAAACTTAAGGTATTTCTGTGGATAGGGAGATGGCCAAGACTGAAATGGGCGACATTAATATTGCCAAAAGATCAGGATGGTTTGGCAGTCCCAGATTTAAGAGGGCACTCTGAAGCAATGAAGTTGTGATATGTATATCTTATGCAAATGCAAGAGTTTCTTCCCAAATCAAAAAGTAATGATAGACCTAAAAGGAAGCAGTCACGAGAGAGAGAATTTCTTTTTAGAGATACGGAGTATTACAGGATGTGAGCAGTTATGAGGAGTACTATGCCTACAGTGTAGCTTGGAAAGGTTTTACATTTCAGAAATACAAGCCTTGTTTTTTTTAACTGCTACTGATCAAATTGAGAACTGGTAGACAGACTAGAGGGAGCTGGAGGGCCTGGCCTCTTGTGGAGGAGGTTAGGAAAAGAGCCAAGATTTTGATAGCAAATAATGGAGGCAGAGGAACTAGCATGGGAAGAAGCTCAGAGAAGATTCGACTTGATTAGAAAAGAATATCTCTTATATAGGGGCCAGGTAGTGGATTATAAAGAATGGTGTCAGAGGAGGGCAGGAAAGGTTAATATGCTAAAATTGCTAGTATTTCTAAAGAATCGAGGACTTCACTAGCCAATTCTAAAAGGATTATAGGTAAGGCCTATAGTTTACCTTGCGGTGAATATAAGGGACAAGTAAAGAGTTTGAGACAAGAATGGTACATTAAATTATGTATAGAAATCTCTGGTGAAGATTGGAAATGCATAGGGCTCCAAAGTATGCAACCAAGTGAAAGATGCTTTAGAATCTTTGCAGGGAAATGGCTGTACAAATACATTCATAGAGTTAGCAGAGTGAATAGGATGTTCTCCAGTGCAGGCAGTAATTGCTGCAGATGTAATGAGGGAGCGTAAGGTAACTCATTTCATATATTTTTGAACTGGACAAGTTCAATAAGTTTTAAAAAGGATGTGCAGGATCTGATGTCCAAGGTAGTACGAAGTAAAGTAATATTCTTGCTGAGCTTGTATAGGGAAACATCAGTTTCAAGAATGGTTTTATTTGTAGCAGAAAAGTGGTAATGAGAAGGTAGAAAATTAACAAACTCATAGAAACATTAATAGAAAATAAAAACTATACGGCTAAAAATGCCTAAAGAGAAGGGTAGTAGAACATTAATCAACAAGTGGCAAATAGGACTGTGGTGGTGGTGCTGCAGTACCGTTGTCGCCTCACAGTAAGATGTTGTCCTGTTCGATTCTCAGCTAAAGCGTCTTCTGTGTGGAGACATGCGTGAATGGGTGTACCTTCGTTGAAGGTTGTACGTCAGGGCTGGCAACTCGGTACATAAAAATCTGCTGCCAATCATTAGCGGACTGGAGTTCCGCTGTGGCGACCCCTAACCAAGACAAGCCGAAAGATACAGCAACAGTACACGTAAAAAATGACTATTTGAATACAAGCATGAGAGAGCACAGTTGGCAGATAAAAAAGAGTTTGAGATATCAAGATGGTGGATTGTACTAAATGAATTAGCCAGCGAGAGCTTTGGTAAACAAAAAAAAAAAAAAAGCAGGCCTTTGGAAATGAGTGAAAAAGAGCCCAGACAGCAAGATGAAAAACTATTGCAGTTTATTGAATGAGTGTGTAAGTTTACTTAAATTACACACAAACTAGTGATAGGAGCTTATGCTTATAATAAGAAATATTAGCAAATAGCTAAATGTTTATGTTTTTTTTATTAGTTGCTTCTTGAGAACATTGTCTTTTTTTTCTGCTGTGAACTATTTAAAATTGTAATGACTCAAACAATATAATATATCTAAAAGTATTACTACTCAGTGCTAGGAGGCTAAACAAAGAAACTCCACTCCCTAGAAGCTGTCTTCACCCTAGCGAATGCTGACATTTGTGTGGTCACTGAGACATGGTTTAAAGCCACAGAGAGCACACTGGCAGTGCAAGGTAATGCCTTCCACACATTTAGACCAGTTCCTACACAAACAGGGACTAAAGGTGGTGGTGTCTCGATTTACATCAAAAATATACCTCAAGGCTGGTCAGACAGAATAATGCACTTGAGCTACTCCATGTTCAAATTATCATTGGCAAAATCCAGTACCACTTCCTTGCAAGCTATAGGTCCCCCTCTATG
The DNA here is from genome assembly GCF_019279795.1 of Protopterus annectens. Taxonomy (NCBI): domain Eukaryota; kingdom Metazoa; phylum Chordata; order Ceratodontiformes; family Protopteridae; genus Protopterus; species Protopterus annectens. The sequence goes on along the minus strand of NC_056750.1, from coordinate 13,121,714 downwards.
ACCCAGGAAACCCATACCATGTATTTAAACTTATTGGAAACACTCACCATCTAACTCAATACCATATTCATGGGTGACTTTAATTACCCCACTATTAACTGGGAATCCTATACGACACCAAACTTACAGGCACAGAGATTCCTGGATCTTGTAAACACAAACTCCTGGGACTAGATTGCCAGTACACCAACCAGGGGTGCAACCATACCTGATCTGGTCTTCATTAGTATGCTTTCACTGTCAACAATGACAGCCATACAGAGGTGTACACAAATGCACTGTATAAACACCTATAAAATATATAGACTCGGCTGTACCTGAAAGGATCAAAACAAGGTCCTCACAAAAAACAAGCCACCCTGTTGAACATCAAGCATAAACAGGTTATACAAAAAGAGGAAGAAACTAACGTCTAAGAAGAAGAGGGAACTGACCCAGCAGAGGAAGGGCACCCTCCACAACTTGAACAAGCAAATTAGAGATCTTGTAAAGTCCTCTAAAGCCAGTTATGAAGCTAAACTAGCATCCCTAGCTAAGGATTATCACAAGGCATTCTTTAACTACATTAGAAATATAAAAGGGAAGGCCCAGCTTTGTGCCGAACTAGTAGTGGACAGTACCACTCATACTGACCCTGAGGACATTGCCAACCTGCTAACAGACAGATTTAGCTCAGACTTCACTCCCCTTTCCCCACCAGACATACCCCAAAGCATACATATCACCAGTCCTCTACCTAGTACCTCCAAAGAGCAGGTCATAACTACACTCTGCATGGCCAAAAACACAGCCTCTGTGGGACTGGATAACATTCCAGGCCTCCTACTAAATGGTCTAAAACAGGATTTAGTGGAACCACTTGTCACTCTTTTCAACCACAGTCTAAGTCATACATCTCAACAATACTGAATTCCTCGGTATTTACTGGTTTTGAGGTCAAAATAATGGGGTGGCACAAATTCCTGAGTGGCCCCTTTAATTTCTGAATTTCCTAGGTTATTTTTTTTTTCAAAATTAATTTTTTTTGCTGCAAGGGGTGCGTGCGATGACGTCAATAGACTACCAGCTTGTCAGAAATTGGCTGAGGTCTGGAGGGGGTGTGCACTACTGTCTGGCTGTGTTTATTACCATACAACAATGCGTAGGGGTGAGAGGGGTGGGCGGCACTTTTGGGACTGTAATACAACTGAAATTTGCTGCCGCCAAGGGTCCATTTCCTGGCTGTAAGGAGAAGATTGCGATTGCTGCTGCAATGGTTTCCATCCATTCTGCATGTAAGGAGATCTAGTGTGTCTGCTTGGAGATTGCTACAGGAGAGGAGATACTAGGTAGGTGTGCTGCAGGAGATACTAGTTCTGCTTCCATTTCCATCCATTCTGCATGTAAGAAGAGTGTATGTCAGGGTTTGTTGCAAATAGCAAGGCAAAGTGTTCTCAAGTTCTTAATGCTGAGGGGTCCGTTTCCTGCATGCAAGGAGATTGCGATTGCTGCTGCTCATTTTTCTTCATTTTTCCAAGTTTCTGCCATTCTGCATGTAAGGAGAGTTGATGTGTCTGCTTGGTGTTTATTTCCATATGGAAACATGTAGGGGTGAGAGGGGCGGGCGGCACTTTGGGGACTGTAAAACAACTGAATTTTTGCTGCCGAGGGTCCATTTCTGCCTGTAAGGAGATTGCGATTATTGCGACAACAGCTTCCATCCATTCTGCATATAAGGAGAGTGGAGAGTCAGAGAGTTGGTGTGTCTGCTTGAAGATTGCTGCAGGAGAGGAGATACTAGCTAGGTGTGCTGTGGAGAGTCAGAGAGTTGGTGTGTCTGCTTGAAGATTGCTGCAGGAGAGGAGATACTAGCTAGGTGTGCTGTGGAGAGTCAGAGAGTTGGTGTGTCTGCTTGAAGATTGCTGCAGGAGAGGAGATACTAGCTAGGTGTGCTGTGGAGAGTCAGAGAGTTGGTGTGTCTGCTTGAAGATTGCTGCAGGAGAGGAGATACTAGCTAGGTGTGCTGTGGAGAGTCAGAGAGTTGGTGTGTCTGCTTGAAGATTGCTGCAGGAGAGGAGATACTAGCTAGGTGTGCTGTGGAGAGTCAGAGAGTTGGTGTGTCTGCTTGAGGATTGCTGCAGGAGAGGAGATACTAGCTAGGTGTGCTGTGGAGAGTCAGAGAGTTGGTGTGTCTGCTTGAAGATTGCTGCAGGAGAGGAGATACTAGCTAGGTGTGCTGTGGAGAGTCAGAGAGTTGGTGTGTCTGCTTGAAGATTGCTGCAGGAGAGGAGATACTAGCTAGGTGTGCTGTGGAGAGTCAGAGAGTTGGTGTGTCTGCTTGAAGATTGCTGCAGGAGATACTAGCTAAGTGTGCTGTGGAGAGTCAGAGAGTTGGTGTGTCTGCTTGAGGATTGCTGCAGGAGAGGAGATACTAGCTAGGTGTGCTGTGGAGAGTCAGAGAGTTGGTCTGTCTGCTTGAGGATTGCTGCAGGAGATACTAGCTAGGTGTGCTGTGGAGAGTCAGAGAGTTGGTGTGTCTGCTTAAGGATTGCTGCAGGAGAGGAGATACTAGCTAGGTGTGCTGTGGAGAGTCAGAGAGTTGGTGTGTCTGCTTGAGGATTGCTGCAGGAGAGGAGAAACTAGCTAGTTGTGCTGTGGAGAGTCAGAGAGTTGGTGTGTCTGCTTGAGGATTGCTGCAGGAGAGGAGATACTAGCTAGGTGTGCTGTGGAGAGTCAGAGAGTTGGTGTGTCTGCTTGAGGATTGCTGCAGGAGAGGAGATACTAGCTAGTTGTGCTGTGGAGAGTCAGAGAGTTGGTGTGTCTGCTTGAGGATTGCTGCAGGAGAGGAGATACTAGCTAGGTGTGCTGTGGAGAGTCAGAGAGTTGGTGTGTCCGCTTGAGGATTGCTGCAGGAGATACTAGCTAGGTGTGCTGTGGAGAGTCAGAGAGTTGGTGTGTCTGCTTGAAGATTGCTGCAGGAGAGGAGATACTAGCTAGGTGTGCTGCTGGAGATACTAGTTCTGCTTCCATCTCCATTAACGTGTCTTACGACAATAAAATCATGAAATTTTACTGATGCTATGATTAACGCCAGCTAAAACAAGCTAAGAGTTTGCCTATTCTGGACTGAACAACAAATGATATCACCACTTAAAGGATGGCTACTTAACTTGTTTGTGTAGTTATTAAGTTTTGTTATTGGCTACTTTTTGATAGGATAGAGACCAAGTTTTATTGTATGAAACAGTGTATCTGTCATGCATACAGAAAGACAGTTGGTTGCTTTTCAATGATCACTTGTATTTTCCTAACCTCCTTTCAGTTTTTTGTTGTATAATGCAAAACAGAGGAAAAACTGTTTCTTCTGGTTTTTCTTACTTTATTATATTATTGATGTTATGTAGTCCTATCTTGCCTACATTCTTACCCGTGGGTTCGGAGCCGAATATCGGCTCCGACTCGGCCGATTTTTACTAGCTCAAACTCTCTCATTGGCTGGGCTAAGAGGGCATCCCAGGGTGCACTGCTCCCTATCCCCAGATCTCATTTGCCATTTGTAGAGCTCTGACGTGGTCTCGCTTGGCTGGTTGAGAAAGTTGTTTATTCAAACCCAAAAGCTATTTTAATAGCTACTCTTGCTGATCGCTAATTTGTGTGTGTGTTTCAGTGCTGTGTTAGTTGTTTGGTATCCCTCCTGTTCCAGCGGGCTAGGCCCATTTTAGTTAGAGGACCTAGTCCTCCCCTTCTGTAGTTTAATCAACCTTTGATCTGTGTTCCCTGTAGAACCGTTTTACTTAGAGGTTCTTGTGTGTGACTGTGTTGCTTTTTCTGCTGTGTCTTGTTGTGTGAACTGTTTAGGTTAGAGGCGCTCAGTGTGCCTGTTGGTTAGTACCTGGTGTTCAATATTGTGTGGTGTTTTCCCACCATTTTTTGCATGTTACATCTAGGCTTCCTTTACTGTTCAGAGTAAAATGTCCAAAGATCAGAAGGAACATAAGCCTTCTGGCTTTAAGAAATGTTCCAAATGTGGATATAAAATGTCCATCACGGATGGACATTCTGTGTGTGTCTACTGCCTCGGAGCCATCCATTTACAGGAGTCGTGTAGCTTTTGCCACGCGTTCAGTCCTAGGGTGCTCCAGGAGAGAAAAAACAAGTAAATTTTAAAAGGACTTTTAAAACCATCTTTTGAGGAAGCTATTGATTCGGCTTCTAGTACTAAGTCTAAAGCTTCCAAGTCCAAGAAAAGGTCTCCGGCTCCATCTGCCTCTTCGGAGCCCCTAGAGAAGATTACAGTTTTGGACTCTGCCTCCTTGGCTCCACTGTCTTCGGGGCCGCAGGAGGTATCTGTATTAACCGAAATGGCGTTGGCTCCAATCATCCTTGAGCCCATTTGGAGCCGATCGCCCAGTGTCAGAATTGGTTCACCAGACAAGAGATCCCAAACTCCATCTATCTCCTCCAAATCCTCCAAGCTTTCTGATTTGGATGTTGACAGGGTAGTGCAGAGGCTCCTGCAATCGCCGGTGTTAGCCAAATTGTTTTGGGCTCTGACCCATTCGGCTCCGGAGCCAATTGCCATGTCCGTCTCAATGATTTCTCCTCCGAGCACTTCCTTGCCATCGGGGCCGGTATACTCTGCTCCAAGTGATGTTCCTGCGCTGGCTCTGATATCCCCTTTGGGTTTATCAGTGCCGACTTCAGCTCCATTCATGTCGGTTCCGTCTACAGGGTTCGAGACTCGTGTTTCTTCGGTCGGGCCCGAGGGGGATACGTCGGGACAGCTGTCTGTTCCGAGTCTCCCTCTCGGTGCATCGGCTCGGGGGATCCCAGTCGTGGCTTTGGAGGCCGGTTGGTTCTTGGAGCCGGGAGGACCTGCCTTCGAGGCCATGCGGAGTGCTCTGGCAAGATCGTCAGCTACATCACCTGGGTCGGTCATTCCGTCCCCTATCACCCTGGTGAGAGCCTCTGACACTCACCTGTCCTTAGACAGCCGAGTGCCAGGCCTTAAGGACACCCCCACAAGTGGTCCCCAACCGTCTGAGGGTCTTGCAGAGTCTTTGCCTGAGGAGTCCCCTAGAAAAAAGTTGTGCAAGAGGAAGCACATTGACTCCCAGGATGAGTCTCTCACCTCCGATACTGACCTCGAGGAATTGGAAGGGTCCTCTGATGATGTTTCCTTCTCCGATATCCTGGAGATTCTGAAACAAAGAGGAGGCTGGCCTTCCAAAACTCCTTCCGAGGAGGAGTCAGTATTCCTTAAGGCTTTTGGCGCTCAACCTTCCGCCTCCTGGGTGTCTCCACCCTTCAACGAACTGCTTGATCTCATTTGTCGGAGGGTGTGGGAAAATCCGGATTCTGTAGAGCCTGTACCCAGGCGCCCCAACAAGTTCCTGTTCGCACCACAGGGAAAAGAATTTCTATCAAAAGGAGTCCCGGTAGATGCCATGGTGGTGGCGGCAGCCACCCAGAAGGAAGTCGCCGAATTGTTCTCGTCAGTCCATCCTCCTAACAAGAAGTCTAGGACCATGGACTGGTATGGGAAGCGTACCCTTTCTTCAGCAACCTTCACCTTACGGTCGCTGAATTATTTATCTCACTTCGCTTGGCTCCAGAGAGACCTCCTCAAAGAACAGCTTCGAAACCTATCCAAAAAATAAGTCATTAAAGACAAAAAATCATACTACAACCACCTACAAATAAACCACACAAAAAACCCCAAACAGTTCTGGAACTCTATAAACACCCTCCTCAAGCCAGGTACCACAAAAAAACCTTGTCCCGACACTAGCAAAACTGACCAATAAATTGACAATCTATTCAATACCTTCTTCACCTCCTCCATTGCTCAGCTGACCAAAACCTTCCCAAATAACATCGCCCTACCAACCTCCTCCTAAGCTTGCACCTCATCCCCCCTCTCCCCCTAACTTTGAACTTAAACCAGTATCCACCAACCTCATAAAGAAATTTCTATATAGACTAAAACCTTACACCAATTCTCCAGAAAACATTCCCTCCTCCTTCTAAAAAATGCCTCTGACAGTGTTGCTCTCCCTATCAGCATCCTGATCAATAGATCACTTCTTGAATCATATGTACCAAAACTATGGCGTTCTGCCTTTATCCTTCCTCTCCGCAAAGGTGGAAAGAACTACAACTTCTCTAACTTCCGCCCCTTTGCCATCCTCTCTCCCATCTCTAAACTTCTCAAAAATGCATTCACAACTCATGGCATTCCTAACCGAACATCAACTTCTGTCTCCTACCCAACACGGCTTCTGCCCAGGATACAATACCAACACAGCCCTCCTGTCCTTCCTACACTCTATCAATTCAGCCCGAGAATTTGGTCACTTAGTTTCATCCGTTCTATTAGATGTATCTAAAGCCTTTGATACCATCTCTCATGCCCATCTACTCAACCATCTTTTTAACCTTAACATCTCCACAAAAACTATTTTCTGGTTCTCCAGCTATCTTTCTGACAGGTCCCAAGCAGTGAAATGGGGCCAATCCTCCTCCTCCTTCCTTCCAACACCCACATGAGTTCCCCAAGGTTCCATTCTTGGCCCTCTGCTATTTAACATCTTTATTAATGATTTTCACAAAGCCATTCCTAACACCAAAATTGCCCAATATGCAGAGGACTCCACTCTCATCTGCCATACCTCCAACCAAAGTGAACTCAAATCACTAACTCAATCCGCCTTCTCATCCACTGAAAAATGGATGCACCAAAACCACCTCTCACTAAATGCTAACAATATTTAATTTTGATTTACTGCCCTGGAAAGAATAGTGGAATGTCGGGAATGTATTTGTTTTGCTTACAAACTAAGTAATAGAGAATGTAGTTATTTATTTGTTTGTTTATTTTAATCGTAGCTACTTACCAGTATTCTTATGAAAATAAAATGTGGACTAAATCTGATGTGTAATGTTGGCTATACAGTGAATTAGGGTTTGCTACTTTTCTTTTACTTTAAACATGAAACTGACAGTGCAACTGTAAAAAGTAAATTGTTCAACAACGGATGATGCACAGCATTGTAACCTAAAGGCCTAAATGTTTTAACAGGTAATTTGTATGGCATATCCTGTTAGATTCAATATTAAGTGTCCCTTTAGTGCAACACATGCACTTATTTTATATTTTTATCTGTCAGGTTTGTGCATTTTACATTTTATTAAAAGGTCCATAGAAAATATTTAACTGATTTCCCTTGTGGGACTTTCAACAAATAATTAAAACTTGGCTACTCTCAACAGTTTGACTTGTATTTCACCATGTATTCTATAAGGTATCACCTCTTGAACTGTGTACCTGCCATTGTACAGTTTTATTTCAGTGTGATTTAATGCTTCCTGTAAAAAAAAAAAATAGTTTTTGATGGTTTACACACTGACAGGCTTTTAGGTCATGAGATGGGCTCCATTATAGGGCACATAACATCTGACATCCAAAAGATGTCCAAGTTACAGCCATTCATTGAAACACTTACAGAAAGTAATATAAAACTGCTTCCAGTATGATGTCAGAATGAGAGGGAAACAAAATCCAGCCCTCCCAGCACAGGAATGCATTAAAGTTGATTTACAAAAGTCCTCTAATGATTGTTGTCTACAGCAGGTGAATGTGCTCTAAGAAACGTCAAACATAGGAAAGGTAAACCCACTAACTCCAAATGAGCCACTCTAGAGGTGCGGACTGACCACATGGCAGAAGCCTCAGAGGCAAATAATGGAAGAAAAGATCAAACAGATGCATTCAGAAATATTTAAGATTACCAATGCATTGGGGGCTGTATGAAAACAAACAAAAAGACAAAGCCAACTGAGGACACAGTGAACAAACAGAAGAACTGTCTACCCTACAAAAATTGGAGATGGATAAAAAGAGCAGGTTAGCAGAATGGAAAGCCTTCATGATAATGTGGTGACCAAGTTCATGGAACTAAAGGCGGATCCGGATTGGGGAATTCTCAGTTTTCCTCATAGCAGAGAGAGCAGAAGGTACAGACTGCTTGCCTTTATGATACAGCACCTAAGTAACTGGACTGGGATGAAACAAGAAGATATTCTAGTTGATCAAGCCCACAGAATATTCATACCTAACATAGCCAGGTGGAACCAGCAGAGACACACCAACTGAAAGAATTGCTGCTATCCAAATTATTGCAGAAGGAGAAAGTATTAAAAGTGGGCTCCACAAGAATTTAAATGATAGTACCCTGTTGTACTGAAGATAGCCTTCCCAGGAGATAACAAAACGTTTTGGGCAGTGAACAGGCTTTGGCTGAAAATAAAAAAAATGTTGTCAAGCATGGGAAGAGGAGCACACCTCTGCTACTGCAGCATATGCTCATTAACATTGCTTCCGCGTAATTGGCAGATCAACATCTAAAACCCATCGATCTATTTAAACAAAAATGGAAATGAGAATAAAAGATGCCCTTTATTCTCCAAAAGTCAGAAGAGAGTTAGAACTGATGCACGTGGAAGGAAATGTGATCAGTGAGGATGCATCAGAAGAAGAAAAAGAAAATGTAGGTAATGACTAATTTGTAAGTGTGGACTTCTTTCTCAGCATCAGAATACTAACTTGTTGTTTAGCTTATAAGAAAAATGAAAAATGAGAGACAAAATAATTTTTTTTCTTTTATCCTGTTGTGTTTGTTAAATGTGCACGAAGAGGTGAGTGCTTGTAATGATAGGTTCCCTAATTACCTGTGGGATGGTATGAAATTTAAAGTGGGAAGGGAGTGTTTTAATTCAGTTCAATGGTAATCAGCCTAACAGAAGTGCAGTAGGCGGTGCTAGATCTCAGAAATTAGAAAACATTTGGTGGAGATAGAGATCACAAGGTTTAAAGGGTATGTTTAAACTATTCCATCAAAGTGAGGTAAAGCATGTTTGATCCAGGGTGGGGAGGAGCTAGGAGAGGACTAGTATAAGGATTGGATATAATGTGAACTAGTATAGCGACTGGATATAATGTGAATGAGCACATGACTAAGCCAATCACAAGAGTATGGGTGAGAATGTCTATCAGAAGGGGCAGAACACTTAGAATGTCACAAGAATACGGTTGAGAAACTCTATCAAAAAGGATGGAACAGCATTATGCAGGTTAAGGAGGTAAATGTACTGAAAAGAAAAACCATGAAACATTGACTGGAAAGTCATTTTAAGCTGCATCAGGACAGATTGAACAAACAGAAGAACTGTCTACTCTACAAAAATGTGTGGCCGCTCTCAGGAAGATTTCAGTATAGCAGTTAGTACTATTGTTTGATATAAACTGAAAAAATGCGTGGGAAGGAGAACGATCTGGCAATCCCTACATTAGAGAAGGAGGAATAAGAGTTTGGGAGGAACAACCAGCAACTTCTTACTCAGCTTGCTACTAATGGTACAAGTATGGTTTTGTGTGTTAGCAAATGACTTCCTTTTAGTGAGGGAATGTTTGCCTGCATATCTAGCTGCAGGTGAGCGCAATTGCTTTACGCTTATTTACTGGCTTTCTATATAGTTTTTGGGCTTATCAGTAGTTTTAGGATGTTATATAGCTGTTTTGTCTTTTGGTATATCTTACAAGTTTTAGTCTGTATGCCAACCAGTATTCATTATTGTTTGGGCTTGCAGTAGTTAGCTATTCAAGAGCAGATCAACTTAAGTTTAGTCAGTTCAAAACATTGAGAAGTTGGGATGCGATTATTCAGGAGAGAGGGAACTTAAAATGGGGTAACAAGCTAGGGTACAACACAGGAATGCTGAAACTTCTTGTAAGAGTAAGATGGGTACTCTAGACAACCAAAAAATCCTGATAGGAATGAGATGGGGTTATTGAAAGGACTATCTTGCAATGTCATTGGGCTGCCAGATAAAAATAAATTACAGAGTACTAGCCTATATTAAAAAAGTGGCTCCCAGTGAGGTATGCTTCAGGAGGCCCACCTTACAGAGAGGCTAGGTTATTACACAACAGTTAAAGATGAAATAATAAGAAGATTAATGATATTGATCACAAGAGGGGACTTCCAAGATGGCAGCACATTGAGTAACAGCTAAACTCTAGCTCTAAATGGAGACTCAACAGAGAAGACCAGTAGACGTTTGTGTTTATGGGTAAAGTTCAGTAACTGGCTAGTAAGTGTATTGCCTGGATGCCCGGAAAAAAGAAATACAAAGCACCTGGAAAAAATCAGCTACACAAAGTGAGGAAAAAACACTGACTGGGGTAAGTTCTGCATCTGTTAAAAGTGATGCAACCTCCAGTCATGACTTCCAGTAACCTACAGGACGATATAAGACAACTGCACACAGACCTGGTTAAAATAAATGAAACAATGATGGAGTATATCAACACAAACAGCAAAAGGCTGGAAAAAAATGGAAGAAACTTTAAACCGATATTTAAATGAGGTGATAAAGCTGCAAAAATCAGAGGTTGAAATTAAGAAAAGCTGAATATGAAACTGCTCAGGAAGAGATGTTTCAAAAAATAACAGAATTAGAGGACAGAGCACATAGGGAAAACCTGAGATTTTCAGCTATACCAGAGAAACTGGAAGGAACAGACTGCATTCATTTTATGAAAGGACAGATAAGCAACTGGATTGGTATTCCACAGCAGGAGGTGTTAGTTGAAAGGGCGCATCATGTGCATGCTCCAAACTAGGCTATGAGAAAGCAACCTAGACCTTTAATAGTAAAGTAAGTTAATTCCACTATTCAGAAAATGTCAAGATGCAGGTGTGCGAGTCATTGTTGTACCCAGCTGTCTTCAAGGTATTCTTCCCTAGAGAGGCAAAATCATTTTTTGATGAAGTACATGCTAAGGAGGAAATAGAAAAGTTTGTCCAACAAAAAGTGAGCTGTGAAACAGAAGGAGATTCTGTTTCTTGTTCTTTTGGTAATAAAGACCACAAAGAGACTGTACCTGTTAAACCTTTTCCACTGTTTTAGCTGTTGGTGAGAAGGAAGGAGGCATGATATTTGACTAGAAGAATTGACAGTACATTGGAAATGAAGCAGAGAAAAGATCTGGGAAATGGAGATGAACAATAATAGAACTAGTAACTTATGTGGGATTACAATGCAGTAATTATATTTGTGAAATATAACAGAACAAGAAAATCTGGAAATATTGGACTTTTTCAGAATTTTGCTTCATGTCGTTATTGTTCATAAAATTTCTTTGGGGAGGGGAAGAGAGTAAAAAAAAATAATTTTTCTTCTTAATGGTACTATTTTTGTTGTGTATGTTTTTCTTTGCATGTTATAAAGTAAAGTTTACTCAGTTATTTTTAAGTGTAAGGGGATTGTAAATAGGTGCTGCTGTTCTTTTTTTTCCTTTCATTCTCCCTTTTTTCCTCTTCGTCATTATTTTTACGAAATGTAGTACTGCAATGTAAAAAAAAAAAAAAAGCTTGGTTAAAAGAGTGTGACAAAAGAACAATTAAATGAAATAGAATGACTGGATTAAGGACCTTGGATTGTAAGACAAAGTAAGTATATGAAAAAGAATATTGAATGTTATGATTTTTTCTAGCAAATGAATGTATGCTTAGTAGCAATTATGTATCTGGCCAATATGTCTGCATGTAAATATTCTGATAAAGAAAAATTGACTGGTTCTCTTGTCTCCATGGTGACAATCTCATAATGAGAAATTGGCTATCTGGTTATCATGTTGCCATGGAGATAATGTGATAAAGAGAAATTAGTTACAGTCTGGTGAAGAATGATTGGCTTGGGGAGGAGAAACTGGCTCAGAGATAATGTCCTCTGAAAACATTCAGGGGTTTTCCCAGCTGGGAAAGCTATAAAGATGAGACAAAACCAGTTAGCACTTAATAGAAGCACAGGCTGTACCATGGGACTTAACATGGATACCCTTTCTTTTAGGTTAACTTAAGTATGTGAGTGTGGCTGTCAGTTTGGGACAGTTGCTCCTATTAGAAGGGTAAACCTTCAATATTCGAAGATGTAAATAGTTTTGTGAGTTAGTATTAAATTAATAGGTTTTATGGGTATTGCTTTTTTTTTTTGAGGGCTTTCAATAAAACAAAACATTTGTAAGATGTGACATAGACTCAAATGGCTATGGCAAGAAACAACTATATAAAAGTTCAACCTGCCAAACAGTGTATGCATGTAACAAAAAAGGTATTCTGCACAAAAGGCGGGAATAATAACTTGTTCATACAATGATGCTTTCTGTAATGTCTTTAAATGTCAATGATCACACAGATAAATGCAAAAAAGAAAGAATAATGAACTATATTAAAGATGTAGAGTACAAATAGCTGTTACAGGAGACCTACTTGGAAAAAGCTGAACATGTGAATTTGATAAAGAAAGGTTTTCAGGATGGTTATTCAGAGGAATATCTGAGACAAAGGAAAAGAGGAGTACTTATATTAATTGCAAGAGGAGCTCCATTAGTGATAGAAGAGGATACAAAAGATAATAATTGCAGATTTGTAGTGCTAAGGAGCTACTGGCATGCATTTATATTCCACTTAAAACTGCTGTAAGGGAACTTTAGAAAATTCTAGGAGAAGTAATCCGTTTTCAGCAAGGAATATTACTTATAGGTGGGGAGTGGAATTTGATTTGCAGCAGTGAAGATGTGTCTGGTGGACCCAGAAAGGAAAGTATAAGAAAGGAGGGTAGATTTTTGAAGACATTTATGAAAATATTTGGCATGGAAGATGTGAATTTAGTACTAGGAGTTTGGAGTGAATTTACATATTATTCTCCAAGATACAAAAATGGGATAGGCTAGACAGAATTCACATTTCACAGGAACATGTGCATTTAACTGAAAGTCTTTATACTTGTCCAATAACTGTTTCAGATCATGTCAATAATAGATAATGTAAAAACACAGGGTAATGAAATGAAACTGAGACACTGGTGCTTTCCCACCTATCTGTTGAAAAGAGAGGAAATTAAGAAATGGGTAGTGGAGATTATTCAGGAGCTATTCGAGAGGATATAAATTACTCCTGAAAATATAGCTAAGGAGTGGGATAAAATTAAGGTGAAGTTTAAAAATAGGGTAGAAATAAAAAAAAGGGAGCTATGGTTAAGAAGTAACAAGAATTATTTAGAGGGCCTGACAAATGTTAAAGTATTGCAGAATAGGGGGAATCTCACAGAACAAGAACAGGATCAACTGCATAAAGCTAAACAAAAAAATAAGGGATTACCTGGATAATATACTCGAGTTTAGAAAGATTGCTGTTAAGCAACTGTTTTTTTGATAATAGCACTAGAGCATAGAAACTTTTAGCACAACAACTCAGGCAAAAGAATGTAGAAAGGGCTGTTGCCACGTTTAGGAAGCCTTTAACAAGGAAAATAACAAGAGATCCAGTAGAGGTATTAGAAATATTTCAGAAATTCTATGAAAGTGTGTATAAAGCAGAGAAATTTGGAAATGAAGAAAAGATACACACGGAAATGTTTATGGAAGAATTAAATATGCCAAAGTTAGAGGTAGATGCGGCTCAGTTACTAATGTTTAGGATAGGAGGAGATGGGATGAAAATGGTGATGTATAACCAATCTACAGGAAAGTTCCCAGGAATAGATGATATTCCTGTGGAAGTTTGGAAGCTAGAAGGCAAAAACTTGATAAAGATCTGGAAGGTTTTGTTTAACAGTATTTTAAGAGGAGGAGAAGTACCAGCATCCTGGAAGAAAACGGTTTTAGCTGTAATACCTAAAGAGGGTAAAGATCCATCAGGTACAGCTTTATACAGGCCCATTCCAATACTAAACCAAGGTTATAAAGTGTTCATGTCTATAATTGCTACAAGAATGGCAAAAGTAAAGCCAAAACTGATAGATATGGATCAGTGTGGTTTTGTGGATGGGAGGCAAACATTTGACTACATTAACAGAACATTGATGATCCAAAGGAAAGCAGAATGTAAGAAAATATCACTGTTGTTGATGGGTCTTGATGCAGAGAAAGTATCTGACAGAGGAAGCTGGGACTTTATGCTCATGGCAATGGAAGCATTTATATTTCCTGAAAAAATTATTAGGTTGATTAGGAGTATATATGAGGGATCAGAGGTGAAAATTAAAGTTTTCCTATTGTTATTTGCATTATATTTAGAACCATTGGCAAATAAAATAAGGGACTCAGAAATTCAAGGATATAGTTGGCATGGTAGTCAAGAAAAGCTGGCTGTATTTGCAGATGATATTCTTCTATATCTGACAAAGCCAGAAAGAGACATTATAGTGTTGTGGAATATTTTGAGACAGTTTCAAATCTTTTCAGGATGCAAATTTAATAAAGCTAAAGCAAAGGCAATAGCAGTAAATTATGTACCCACACATGAATTGGTTCAGCAATATCCATATTTATGGGCACATGATAAAATGAAGTACTTAGGAGTATGGATGAAAAATGATTCTGGTGTAGCAGCTAAGGATATTTGGGAAGAGACTAAACAAAGGATAATACAAAGACTGAGAAAATGGAAGCTTTGTTATATGGATATAGCTAGAAAGTTACCAGCAGTTAAAATGTTTAGTCCCACTAGTCCTATACACAGGTCAGGCATATTTTTTTATCAACCAGAGGAGAAGTTGTGGATAGCAATTAATAAAGAGCTGAAAGACGGGAAGACGGCAAGAGTCAAATGGGATAATCTGATTCTTCTAGTAGAACAGGGCAGATTGGGATTACCCAATTTGAAGGGGTATTTCAGATCTACACAGTTAATTCTCCTATACATAGCACAAGCATAAAACTATAATTCAAAGTGGAAAGGGATGATGATGAAACGGGGTGGGGGCTCAAGAAAAAAGTAGAGGCTGGGACTTTGGATGCAGGCCTTTAAGGAGAATAACAATAGTCATACAGAATATTAAATCTATAAAGTAGCAGAACTAAGCCAACGCAGGAATGAAGAAAGGAGATTCTGCTGATAGGGATGACTACAATTAGGGATATAGACAATAGGCAAGAGGGGGCTGGAACTTATTGGAGAAAATTGGCAAAAGAACCAAGGTATTGGGAGCAAGTAACATGAGAGGGAATGATAACAGAAAGGGAAGAGGCCAAGAATTTATTTGGACTGCAGGTTAAAGCTTGCCTTCCCTATCAAGGATTGATATCACAGTATAGGCAAAGAGAAAGAAATAATGGAGTCCTAAATGAAAGACCAGCACTGGTAGAGTTTTTAGTAGAATCTACAACTGACGCTGCCATTAAAAAAGGCATCATTAGTAGAGCATATAAAATGTTGCATGATAACTACAAGAATCAATCAGAGGAGGTTAGAAAGGATTGGGAAGAGAGATTGGATAAGCAATTCACAATGAAACAATGGAAGGATATATGTATGTCTCCCAAATATGCAACAAAATCTAGAAGATTTTTTCTAGGAAATGTTTACATAGACATTTTTATACCTCAGGTAGACTCCAGAAAATTTCTCCTCAGGTAGACAGCAAATGTTGGAGGTGTGACGGGGAAGAAAGCGGTAATTGGAAACATATTTTCCGGAAGTGTGGTGAGTTGGCGGATGTAGATTTCCTGCGGGATGCACTATCGGAGATGGTGGGTGGGCAGATTGGTGTGACGAGGGAAATGATTTTTCTGAGCTATGATACAGATTTGGAATTACCTAGACATGGTAAGGCCTTGTTGTGTCTAACTGGGTCTACTTCAAAACAGCAAATACTGACATTATTGAATCCTGCTTTATCGAGCTTGACTTCATCAAATCTTTATTATGTCAAACTCCCAGAACAACAAAGACAAACCCCAGGAAAGGAGCCACTTGACCACCAGGACAAAACAACAAACACCAAAACAAAAAAAACCCTGCAAGTGAGGGAGCTTGCCCCCCCCCCCCAACTAAATATATCAACTCCAAGATTGCACTACAGTGGAGGAAAGGTAAAGTTCACCATGGTGGCCAAGTGGTTCCTATCCCCTGGTTCATCTTCATTGTTCTGGGAGTTCGATAAAATGAAGATTCAGTGAAGTCAAGCTTGATGAAGTGGGATTTGATAATGAAAGTATTCACTGTTTTGAAGGGGGCCACAAAAAAGCAATTGCTAGAAAATCAAAATCAAAATCTAAACCCACTATACCAGAAATGGTGAATATAATAACAAAGGAAAAAACGAATGGAATTGAGATATTTAAAAATGGGTAGGGGCAAACTACATAAGAAAAAATGGAAGTTGTGGGAATAATACATACAAGGGAGGAATGAGGTTTAAAAAAAAGATGGCAGGACTTTAAGCTATGCAATGTTTGCAACTGGGAGTGTGTCAGTATGGTTTGTGATTTAAAATGCTTGCAACTAGGATTTTGTCTGTGTGGTTTGTTTTCATTTATATAAATGTATGATTGCGTATGTTGTCAGTGATGGTTTAATAAAGATGTTTTATGCTTAAAAAAGGACGGAAATTGAATAATGTATGTAATGTTGCTTAGGTTATATGATATGTAACAATATATGTGAAGTATAATGTTTGTAAAAGTGAACATGTTAATACAGTTGGATTACTTTTTATTTAATTGTAAATTTGCTTATGTCACAAGTGGTAATTCAGTAATGTTCAAAAAATGATATTGATTGCAAGAGAGACACAGTTGGAAATAGAAGAGGGGTTAAATGATAGACACTGGAGGTATGTAGCTGTTCTTGGGCACTGGAGAAAGAAGAGAGAACTGCTGGCAGGAGTGGCCTTAGGTCAACTGGTGCCCTAGGCAAAAGGGCTCCACAGTGCCCCCCACCACACCACACGGTGCCCTCATCCTGGTTTACCTACACTAAATAAATACTGGAAAAGCTCTCCTACTAGAGCGGTGCCCTAGGTGGCCGCCTAGTTGGCCTATGCCTAAGGCCAGCTATGACTGCTGGCATCAATATGTGTGATCCTTGGGTCTAAAATTTCAGAACTACAAAAAATACTGGGGAAAATTAATGCATTTTCACAAGGGATAATGCTGATTTGAGGAATTTAAGCACCATAAAAGAGAAGCCCAATGTTTCAGGTTGTCCAAGAAGAAATAAAGTGAATAGTGTGGAGGTGTTTTTTAAAAAAAAGTATGAAAATTTGGTGTGGTGAATAATCTTGAATACATCATGCAGTGAAGGGAGTATATTTTCTACTCCTTGGGGTATAACTCTTGTCACAAATAGCCCGATTTTATCTTACAGAAGATCACTTACATGTTATCCGGATAGTGGAAACACACTGCTATATTATTATTGATTATATGCCAATGGTAATTACTCTGCAAACAGAATTTCAGTACATAGCAGAGAGGCACTGACATTTTCCAGTACACCTATTAAAGAATCTGTTTTAAACAATAAGTAAAGGGAATACTTGAAGAGATGGTAAGTGACATAAGGGAAAGCTCCAATAAATTAACACAAGACTGGGAATCATTGAAAAGAAACATACTAGGAAAATAAGGAATCCATTCAAAATGTTAAGAAAATACAAGAAGAAGAGAACAAAGCAGAGGATGACCAGCAGAAAGAGTCGGAGGAAGCAAAAGTAAAGTTAAAGGAGTACTTAGATGGTACACATGGCTTTCATACAGATAATTTTTGACCATAACCCCAAAACCAAAAATTGTTTGTTAGGAGGTTAATGCAACAAAAGTGTGCAAGGATGGTAACTAAAATTTGACCAGACATAAAGATGTAGTAATTGAATTTAAATTTTATTTCTACGAGTTATATAAGGAGGAAAAGTTGGAAATTAAACAAATAGTTGAAATGGGTAGCCTTTTGCTGGCTATTACATTACATAAGTTGGATGAAGAAGAAATTGTGCAATTGGACATGCAGATTGTACAGGAGGAGTTTGGTTAAGCTATGGTGAAGCATCCAATAGGAAAACCCCCAGGCTTGGATGGCATACTGGTACAGGTCTGGAAACTGGCATCTGAGATCTAATTAGATCCTGGACAAGGATGTACCATTTCATCCTAGAAGGAGGGGGATCAACAACATCATTGAAGGAGGCAGTAGTAGTAGTAATGATACAAAAAAAGGACAAAGTCCTTATAGATCCAGCAGCTTATATCAGTCCTTAACCTTTACTAAGTGTTTATGATGATTGTGTACAGAATGGTAGCAAACTTAATCCCAAAAGTAGTAAACAAGGATCTGTGTAGTTTTGCTGAAGACGATCATCATGATAACATCGGCAAAACCATTAATTATCCAGTGAGAAGCTGAAATAACCAGGCGGCCCTTACTGTTAGCTTTGATGCTGAAAATAGGCTTGGATGGGAATTAATATGGGCAGCTATACAGATGTATACATTTTTAAAGTGGATACAGTTGATAAGGTTGTATGGAGGTCTACAAGCTAAAATAAATGTGGGAGGTGGCTATGGAGGGCTTTCAACCGTCTAGCGGTACAAGGCAAGAATGCTTATGGTTACCTCTACTGTTTGCGGTCTACACAGAATACTTCTCTTAGGCAGTTAGACAATTGCAAATAGAAGGATTTAGCTGGCATGGAGTACAGCAGAAGTTGGCTTTGTTTATGGATGTCATAATAATTTATCTGTTTAACCCAGAACAAGATATATATGCCTTATTTTATATGCTTAAAACGTTTCAGTTTTTTTTTCAGATTACAATATTAATGTGGAGAAATCAGAATCGATTCTGATCAAGTATGTTCCATCCTGTGCATTGAGAAAAGACATCTACTGACTCAGTGGGCATGAATATTTGAAATACATAGGTATTTGGCTACAAAGAGAGTAGATATAGAGGCAGAAATGTAAGTTATTGAAAGAATGAAAAATGCTTGGCCATGGACCTAGAAAACAAGATTCAGGTAGTCAAAATGTTTATTGTACCTCTGGTCTTATATATTACGCAGGCTTTTTTTTTTTATACGCAGAGAACCATATATGGGGAAGGTTAACTGATAAACTTAAGGTATTTCTGTGGATAGGGAGATGGCCAAGACTGAAATGGGAGACATTAATATTGCCAAAAGATCAGGATGGCTTGGCAGTCGCAGAGAACCAGATATGGGGAAGGTTAACTAATAAACTTAAGGTATTTCTGTGGATAGGGAGATGGCCAAGACTGAAATGGGAGACATTAATATTGCCAAAAGATCAGGATGGCTTGGCAGTCCTAGATTTAAGAGGGCACTCTGAAGCAATGAAGTTGTGATATGTATACCTTATGCAAATGCAAGAGTTTCTTCCCAAATCAAAAAGTAATGATAGACCTAAAAGGAAGCAGTCACGAGAGAGAGAATTTCTTTTTAGAGATACGGAGTATTACAGGATGTGAGCAGTTATGAGGAGTACTATGCCTACAGTGTAGCTTGGAAAGGTTTTACATTTCAGAAATACAAGCCTTGTTTTTTTGAACTGCTACTGATCAAATTGAGAACTGGTAGACAGACTAGAGGGAGCTGGAGGGCCTGGCCTCTTGTGGAGGAGGTTAGGAAAAGAGCCAAGATTTTGATAGCAAATAATGGAGGCAGAGGAACTAGCATGGGAAGAAGCTCAGAGAAGATTCAACTTGATTAGAAAAGAATATCTCTTATATAGGGGCCAGGTAGTGGATTATAAAGAAAGGTGTCAGAGGAGGGCAGGAAAGGTTAATATGCTAAAATTGCTAGTATTTCTAAAGAATCAAGGACTTCACTAGCCAATTCTAAAAGGATTATAGGTAAGGCCTATAGTTTACCTTGCGGTGAATATAAGGGACAAGTAAAGAGTTTGAGACCAGAATGGTACGTTAAATTAGGTATGGAAATCTCTGGTGAAGATTGGAAATGCATAGGGCTCCAAAGTATGCAGCCAAGTGAAAGATGCTTTAGAATCTTTGCAGGGAAATGGCTGTACAAATACATTCATAGCGTTAGCAGAGTGAATAGGATGTTCTCCAGTGCAGGCAGTAATTGCTGCAGATGTAATGAGGGAGCGTAAGGTAACTCATTTCATATATTTTTGAACTGGACAAGTTCAATAAGTTTTAAAAAGGATGTGCAGGATCTGATGTCCAAGGTAGTACAAAGTAAAGTAATATTCTTGCTGAGCTTGTATAGGGAAACATCAGTTTCAAGAATGGTTTTATTTGTAGCAGAAAAGTGGTAATGAGAAGGTAGAAAATTAACAAACTCCTAGAAACATTAATAGAAAATAAAAACTATACGGCTAAAAATGCCTAAAGAGAAGGGTAGTAGAACATTAATCAACAAGTGGCAAATAGGACTGTGGTGGTGGTGCTGCGGTACCGTTGTCGCTTCACAGTAAGATGTTGTCCTGTTTGATTTTCAGCTAAAGCGTCTTCTGTGTGGAGACATGTGTGAATGGGTGTACCTTCGTTGAAGGTTGTGCGTCAGGCCTGGCAACTCGGTACATAAAAATCTGCTGCCAATCATTAGCGGACCGGAGTTCCGCTGTGGCGACCCCTAACCAAGACAAGCCGAAAGATACAACAACAGTACACTTAAAAAAATGACTATTTGAATACAAGCATGAGAGAGCACAGTTGGCAGATAAAAAAGAGTTTGAGATATCAAGATGGTGGATTGTACTAAATGAATTAGCCAGCGAGAGCTTTGGTAAACAAAAAAAAAAAAAAAGCAGGCCTTTGGAAATGAGTGAAAAAGAGCCCAGACAGCAAGATGAAAAACTATTGCAGTTTATTGAATGAGTGTGTAAGTTTACTTAAATTACACACAAACTAGTGATAGGAGCTTATGCTTATAATAAGAAATATTAACAATTAGCTAAATGTTTATGTTTTTTTTATTAGTTGCTTCTTGAGAACATTGTCTTTTTTTTCTGCTGTGAACTATTTAAAATTGTAATGACTCAAACGATATAATATATCTAAAAGTATTACTACTCAGTGCTAAGAGGCTAAACAAAGAAACTCCACTCCCTAGAAGCTGTCTTCACCCTAGCGAATGCTGACATTTGTGTGGTCACTGAGACATGGTTTAAAGCCACAGAGAGCACACTGGCAGTGCAAGGTTATAATGCCTTCCACACATTTAGACCAGTTCCTACACAAACAGGGACTAAAGGTGGTGGTGTCTCGATTTACATCAAAAATATACCTCAAGGCTGGTCAGACAGAATAATGCACTTGAGCTACTCCATGTTCAAATTATCATTGGCAAAATCCAGTACCACTTCCTTGCAAGCTATAGGTCCCCCTCTATGACCCAGGAAACCCATACCATGTATTTAAACTTATTGGAAACACTCACCATCTAACTCAATACCATATTCATGGGTGACTTTAATTACCCCACTATTAACTGGGAATCCTATACGACACCAAACATACAGGCACAGAGATTCCTGGATCTTGTAAACACAAACTCCTGGGACTAGATTGCCATTACACCAACCAGGGGTGCAACCATACTGGATCTGGTCTTCATTAGTATGCTTTCACTGTCAACAATGACAGCCATACAGAGGTGTACACAAATGCACTGTATAAACACCTATAAAATATATAGACTCGGCTGTACCTGAAAGGATCAAAACAAGGTCCTCACAAAAAACAAGCCACCCTGTTGAACATCAAGCATAAATAGGTTATACAAAAAGAGGAAGAAACTAATGTCTAAGAAGAAGAGGGAACTGACCCAGCAGAGGAAGGGCACCCTCCACAACTTGAACAAGCAAATTAGAGATCTTGTAAAGTCCTCTAAAGCCAGTTATGAAGCTAAACTAGCATCCCTAGCTAAGGATTATCACAAGGCATTCTTTAACTACATTAGAAATATAAAAGGGAAGGCCCAGCTTTGTGCCGAACTAGTAGTGGACAGTACCACTCATACTGACCCTGAGGACATTGCCAACCTGCTAACAGACAGATTTAGCTCAGACTTCACTCCCCTTTCCCCACCAGACATACCCCAAAGCATACATATCACCAGTCCTCTACCTAGTACCTCCAAAGAGCAGGTCATAACCACACTCTGCATGGCCAAAAACACAGCCTCTGTGGGACTGGATAACATACCAGGCCTCCTACTAAATGGTCTAAAACAGGATTTAGTGGAACCACTTGTCACTCTTTTCAACCACAGTCTAAGTCATACATCTCAACCATACTGAATTCCTCAGTATTTACTGGTTTTGAGGTCAAAATAATGGGGTGGCACAAATTCCTGAGTGGCCCCTTTAATTTCTGAATTTCCCGGGTTATTTTTTTTTTTCAAAATTTAATTTTTTTGCTGCAGGGGGTGCGTGCGATGACGTCAGTAGACTACCAGCTTGTCGGAAACTGGCTGAGGGCTGGAGGGGGTGTGCACTACTGTCTGGCTGTGTTTATTACCGTACAACAATGCGTAGGGGTGAGAGGGGTGGGCGGCACTTTTGGGACTGAAATACAACTGAAATTTGCTGCCGCCAAGGGTCCATTTCCTGGCTGTAAGGAGAAGATTGCGATTGCTGCTGCAATGGTTTCCATCCATTCTGCATGTAAGGAGATCTAGTGTGTCTGCTTGGAGATTGCTACAGGAGAGGAGATACTAGGTAGGTGTGCTGCAGGAGATACTAGTTCTGCTTCCATTTCCATCCATTCTGCATGTAAGAAGAGTGTATGTCAGCGTTTGTTGCAAATAGCAAGGAAAAGTGTTCTCAAGTTCTTAATGCTGAGGGGTCCGTTTCCTGCATGCAAGGAGATTGCGATTGCTGCTGCTCATTTTTCTTCATTTTTCCAAGTTTCTGCCATTCTGCATGTAAGGAGAGTTGATGTGTCTGCTTGGTGTTTATTTCCATATGGAAACATGTAGGGGTGAGAGGGGCGGGCGGCACTTTGGGGACTGTAAAACAACTGAATTTTTGCTGCCGAGGGTCCATTTCTGCCTGTAAGGAGATTGCGATTATTGCGACAACAGCTTCCATCCATTCTGCATATAAGGAGAGTGGAGAGTCAGAGAGTTGGTGTGTCTGCTTGAAGATTGCTGCAGGAGAGGAGATACTAGCTAGGTGTGCTGTGGAGAGTCAGAGAGTTGGTGTGTCTGCTTGAAGATTGCTGCAGGAGAGGAGATACTAGCTAGGTGTGCTGTGGAGAGTCAGAGAGTTGGTGTGTCTGCTTGAGGATTGCTGCAGGAGAGGAGATACTAGCTAGGTGTGCTGTGGAGAGTCAGAGAGTTGGTCTGTCTGCTTGAGGATTGCTGCAGGAGATACTAGCTAGGTGTGCTGTGGAGAGTCAGAGAGTTGGTGTGTCTGCTTGAAGATTGCTGCAGGAGAGGAGATACTAGCTAGGTGTGCTGTGGAGAGTCAGAGAGTTGGTGTGTCTGCTTGAGGATTGCTGCAGGAGAGGAGATACTAGCTAGGTGTGCTGTGGAGAGTCAGAGAGTTGGTGTGTCTGCTTGAAGATTGCTGCAGGAGAGGAGATACTAGCTAGGTGTGCTGTGGAGAGTCAGAGAGTTGGTCTGTCTGCTTGAGGATTGCTGCAGGAGATACTAGCTAGGTGTGCTGTGGAGAGTCAAGAGAGTTGGTGTGTCTGCTTGAGGATTGCTGCAGGAGAGGAGATACTAGCTAGGTGTGCTGTGGAGAGTCAGAGAGTTGGTGTGTCTGCTTGAGGATTACTGCAGGAGAGGAGATACTAGCTAGTTGTGCTGTGGAGAGTCAGAGAGTTGGTGTGTCTGCTTGAGGATTGCTGCAGGAGAGGAGATGCTAGCTAGGTGTGCCGTGGAGAGTCAGAGAGTTGGTGTGTCTGCTTGAAGATTGCTGCAGGAGAGGAGATACTAGCTAGGTGTGCTGCTGGAGATACTAGTTCTGCTTCCATCTCCATTAACGTGTCTTACGACAATAAAATCATGAAATTTTACTGATGCTATGATTAACGCCAGCTAAAACAAGCTAAGAGTTTGCCTATTCTGGACTGAACAACAAATGATATCACCACTTAAAGGATGGCTACTTAACTTGTTTGTGTAGTTATTAAGTTTTGTTATTGGCTACTTTTTGATAGGATAGAGACCAAGTTTTATTGTATGAAACAATGTATCTGTCATGCATACAGAAAGACAGTTGGTTGCTTTTCAATGATCACTTGTATTTTCCTAACCTCCTTTCAGTTTTTTGTTGTATAATGCAAAACAGAGGAAAAACTGTTTCTTCTGGTTTTTCTTACTTTATTATATTATTGATGTTATGTAGTCCTATCTTGCCTACATTCTTACCCGTGGGTTCGGAGCCGAATATCGGCTCCGACTCGGACGATTTTTACTAGCTCAAACTCTCTCATTGGCTGGGCTAAGAGGGCATCCCAGGGTGCACTGCTCCCTATCCCCAGATCTCATTTGCCATTTGTAGAGCTCTGACGTGGTCTCGCTTGGCTGGTTGAGAAAGTTGTTTATTCAAACCCAAAAGCTATTTTAATAGCTACTCTTGCTGATCACTAATTTGTGTCTGTGTTTCAGTGCTGTGTTAGTTGTTTGGTATCCCTCCTGTTCCAGCGGGCTAGGCCCATTTTAGTTAGAGGACCTAGTCCTCCCCTTCTGTAGTTTAATCAACCTTTGATCTGTGTTCCCTGCAGAACCGTTTTACTTAGAGGTTCTTGTGTGTGACTGTGTTGCTTTTTCTGCTGTGTCTTGTTGTGTGAACTGTTTAGGTTAGAGGCGCTCAGTGTGCCTGTTGGTTAGTACCTGGTGTTCAATATTGTGTGGTGTTTTCCCACCATTTTTTGCATGTTACATCTAGGCTTCCTTTACTGTTCAGAGTAAAATGTCCAAAGATCAGAAGGAACATAAGCCTTCTGGCTTTAAGAAATGTTCCAAATGTGGATATAAAATGTCCATCATGGATGGACATTCTGTGTGTGTCTACTGCCTCAGAGCCATCCATTTACAGGAGTCGTGTAGCTTTTGCCACGCGTTCAGTCCTACGGTGCTCCAGGAGAGAAAAAACAAGTACATTTTAAAAGGACTTTTAAAACCATCTTTTGAGGAAGCTATTGATTCGGCTTCTAGTACTAAGTCTAAAGCTTCCAAGTCCAAGAAAAGGTCTCCGGCTCCATCTGCCTCTTCGGAGTCCCTGGAGAAGATTACAGTTTTGGACTCTGCCTCCTCGGCTCCACTGTTTTCGGGGCCGCAGGAGGTATCTCTATTAACCGAAACGGCATCGGCTCCAATCATCCTTGAGCCCATTTGGAGCCGATCGCCCAGTGTCAGAATTGGTTCACCGGACAAGAGATCCCAAACTCCATCTATCTCCTCCAAACCCTCCAAGCTTTCTGATTTGGATGTTGACAGGGTAGTGCAGAGGCTCCTGCAATCGCCGGTGTTAGCCAAATTGTTTTGGGCTCCGACCCATTCGGCTCCGGAGCCAATTGCCATGTCCGTCTCGATGATTCCTCCTCCGAGCACTTCCTTGCCATCGGAGCCGGTATACTCTGCGCCAAGTGATGTTCCTGCACTGGCTCTGATACCCCCTTTGGGTTTATCAGTGCCGACTTCGGCTCCGTTCATGTCGGTTCCGTCTACAGGGTTCGAGACTCAGGTTTCTTCGGTCGGGCCCGAGGGGGATATGTCGAGACAGCTGTCGGTTCCGAGTCTCCCTCTCGGTGCATCGGCTCGGGGGATCCCAGTCGTGGCTTTGGAGGCCGGTCGGTTCTTGGAGCCGGGAGGACCTGCCTTCAAGGCCATGCGGAGAGCTCTGGCAAGATCGTCAACTACATCACCCGGGTCGGTCATTCCGTCCCCTATTACCCTGACGAGAGCCTCTGACACTCACCTGTCCTTAGACAGCAGAGTGCCAGGCCTTAAGGACACCCCCACGAGTGGTCCCCAACCATCTGAGGGTCTCCCAGAGTCTTTGCCTGAGGAGTCCCCTAGAAACAAGTTGTGCAAGAGGAAGCACATTGACTTCCAGGATGAGTCTCTCACCTCCAATACTGATCTCGAGGAATCGGAAGGGTCCTCTGATGATGTTTCCTTCTCCGATATCCTGGAGATTATGAAACATAGAGGAGGCTGGCCTTCCAAAACTCCTTCTGAGGAGGAGTCAGTATTCCTTAAGGCTTTTGGCGCTCAACCTTCTGCCTCCTGGGTGTCTCCACCCTTCAACGAACTGCTTGATCTCATTTGTCGGAGGGTGTGGGAAAATCCGGATTCTGTAGAGCCTGTACCCAGGCACCCCAACAAGTTCCTGTTCGCACCACAGGGAAAAGAATTTAGATCAAAAGGAGTCCCAGTAGATGCCATGGTGGTGGCG
Source organism: Protopterus annectens (assembly GCF_019279795.1). Classification (NCBI taxonomy): domain Eukaryota; kingdom Metazoa; phylum Chordata; order Ceratodontiformes; family Protopteridae; genus Protopterus; species Protopterus annectens. Next base: position 13,095,496 of record NC_056750.1, on the reverse strand, counting down.
GCAACCACCCAGAAGGAAGTTGCCGAATTGTTCTCGTCAGTCCATCCTCTTAACAAGAAGTCTAGGACCATGGACTGGTATGGGAAGAGTACCCTTTCTTCAGCAACCTTCACCTTACGGTCGCTGAATTATTTATCTCACTTCGCTTGGCTTCAGAGAGACCTCCTCAAAGAACTGGGAGATACTCTTACGGGTAACATACCTTGGGTGGTAGCTCAGACTGTTAATGCACAGGTTTCTGCCCTTAACTCCATCACTAACTCATCCATGCGGCTCATTTCATATGCGGCCGAAGGAGCGAGTAGAGCGGCGAGCTCAGGGGTCACCCTTAGAAGGCAGGCCTGGCTACGCCTGTGTCACTTCACAGAGGCCTTCAAGTCTTCCTTCACTGACACCCCATTTGACGGTTCCTCCTTGTTTGGGACCAAAGTGAAAGACACGCTCACCAGGTGCGAGCAAGAGGGAAAGACCCTGTCTGCCATCGGGGTCCATTTTTCCCTTCCTTCTAGGCCTTATCCCAAGGCCCAGCGGGGGGGGGGGATGTGGTTCAAGAAATCACAGAGGTTTTTTTCCTGCCGCACAAGGGGAACCCCCCCCTCCAGAGGCAGGGGGGGGGTTATTCAGGGAGACATCACCCCAGAGGCAGAGGGGGGGCCCCCTGCAATTCGGGAGACCATGACTCCTTTCGTGGCTCTCCATACTCTCATTCCTGAGGGTGTGCCCGACTGCGCTTATCCAGAGCCAGTCGGGGGTCGAATTTCCTTATACCCAGAAGTTTGGGAGAGCATCACCCAGGACCAATGAGTACTAAGGATAGTTTCCGGAGGTTACCTCATTCCATTCTCTTCAATACCCCCGCCAGTAAGAAAAATCCCAGACGTTCCACCCAGTCAAAGGGATCAAGCAGCCTCAGAGGTGTCTCAGCTGCTGGCGAAAGGAGCCATCCAACCAGTCCCCTCAGACCAAATCGGATTAGGGACTTACTCAAGATTCTTTTTGGTGCCGAAAAGAACAGGGGACCTGAGACCCATACTAGATCTCAGTCAACTCAACAATTACGTACACAAGTCCAAGTTCCGGATGGTCACTCTACAGTCAATCCACCCATTGTTGGGAGAGAAAGTTTGGATGTGCTCCATCGATCTCAAGGATGCTTATTACCATATCAAAATGGACAAAGCATTCAGGAGTCATCTATGCTTCCGGCTGGGAGCCAGTCACTTCCAGTTTCGAGCCCTGCCCTTTGGTCTCACCCCAGCCCCCAGGGTGTTCACCAAATGTATGGCAGTGGTGACAGCTCACTTGAGACGTCAAGGATTCCAGGTGTTTCCGTACCTGGACGACTGGCTCCTTACTGCCTCCACCAGGCATCAACTAGTTCAAACGAAGGACGCTACCATCAGTCTATGTCATCAGTTGGGCATAACGATAAACTGGGAAAAATCTGCCTTATTGCCCTCACAGTGTGTCACCTTTATAAGAGCAGAGCTGGACACCATCCAAATGTGGGCATTCTTGCCACAAGAAAGGATCATGGTGTTGCAACAACAAATTCATATATTGATGCCACTCAGACAAGCACAGGCAAGAGTGGTACTACAACTCCTAGGGACCATGGCGGCGACTATCATGCTAGTACCTCTAGCGAGATTACACATGAAACTTCTTCACTGGCTCCTCTTTGTCCAATGGTCTCTACAAAGACTTCCACTATCTCATCCCATCTTAATCACCGACAGGTGCAAGCAGGACCTCAGTTGGTGGTTATGCACCAACAATTTGAATGGGGGAAAGCCCTTCGTTCCTCCCGTCCCTGTTGCCACGGTGAACATGGATGCCTCCCAGATGGGGTAGGGGGGCATTATCTCGGCAGGACAGTCCAAGGCACGTGGCAAGAACACGAGATACATTCGCATTTAAACGTCCTAGAGATGAGAGCAGTGCTTCTTGCGTTGCAGGCACTTCAGGAAGTTCTTCCTCTAGGGACTATTGCGATACACTCAGACAACATGTCAGTAGTGTGGTATCTCAACAAGCAAGGGGGTACACAATCTTACACCCCTATGCAGAGAGGCCATGCGAGTGTGGAATTGGAAAATAGCTTCCCAACGGTTTCTGGTGGCAATGCACATTCCGGGGAAATCCAACGTAATAGCGGACAGGCTAAGCAGAGCAATAATCGCCTGGTTGCAGAGCTAATCTTCAGCAGGTGGGGTCAACCTTGCTGCGACCTGTTTGCCAGCCCTCTCAATGCAAAATGCAGCAACTACTTCACGCTGATCCCCCCACAGGGGGAGTCACCCAGAGACGCTGTGGTTCATGATTGGCCCCCTGGTCTGCTCTATGCTTTCCCACCGTTTCCCCTTCTCTCAAGGGTGATTCAGAAAGCTCAGTCCTTGGGAAGCAGAATGATTCTGATTGCCCCTCATTGGCCTCGGCAAGTATGGTTTCCCTTTCTTCAACCATACGTTGTGGACACTCCTTGGATTCTGGACCCTCTACCAGACATAATGACACACATGTCAGGACAGTTACACCCCTCTCTGAGGACTCTCCGGTTGACTGCCTGGCTACTCCACTTCCATCGCTAGTCAGACATCATAATTTTCCACCAGAGGTGGTCCATATTCTATCGTCTTCCCATAAGCCATCCACTAGGAAGATTTATTCTAGCAAATGGAAAAGGTTTTCCATCTGGGCTCATTCTAGAGGTATCGACCCTTATACAGCCCCAATAGCTTCAGTTCTGGAATTCTTGTCAATGCTTTTCTATCAGGGATCCGCATCAGCCACCATCAAAGTTCAACTGGCGGCAATATCTAATTTCCACGTAGCAAATGAACCTAGTCTTATGGCCCACAGACTATGCAAAGCATTCCTCAAAGGTACCCTGTTACTTCGTCCCCCAGTGTCCGAACCCATCATGCCCTGGGACCTCAATTTTGTTCTCCAAGCACTCACACTGCCACTTTTCAAACCTGCAGCTACCTGTGAGTTAAAATTCTTAACATGGAAAACAGCATTTTTGGTAGCTATCACTTCAGCTCAGAGGGTCTCGGAAATTCAAGCCCTCTCCAAGCCCCCATATTTAATCTTTCACAAAGATAGGGTCTCTCTTAGGCCAAACCCATCCTTTCTTCCTGAAGTGGCTTCTGTGTCTAACATTAATCAGTCCATTGAGCTGCCACTGTTTTTTCCACACTTCTCTAATAAGGCAGAATTTAGATTTTACCAATTGGATGTGCATAGACAGTTACGCTTCTATCAACACCAGACAAAAGATATTTGTAAGCCTGACCAACTCTTTATATCCTTTTCAGAAAACCGATTGGGATCTCTGATATCCAAGGTTACTCTTTCTAGATGGATAGCCAGTTGCATCTCCTTTATCTATCAGGCAGGAGATAAAAGTTTGCCATTTCCAGTCAAGACACATTCCATGCGGGCTGTTTCCACTTCCACAGCTTTTCAAGCTAGATTGTCAATGGATGATATATGTGCTGCAGCTACTTGGGCTTCTCCCCACACCTTTGTTTCTCATTACAAATTGGACATGGTTTCCAGGGGCAGATCTTCCTTTGGTTCCACAGTTCTCAGGAGTATTTTCCTATGAGCCACCCAGGATGTAGGTGCTAGGGACGCTGTCCCACGGGTAAGAATCTAGGCGAGATAGGACTACATAACATCAAGAAGTTATGTACTCACCATATCGTTCGATGTATGTAGTCCATCTCGCCTCACATTCTTACTTACCCTCCCACCTTTCCCCCTGCCTGGAGGATTTGGAGCATAAGATTTGGCGTATAGGTTGTCACCTGCTGAGTCCCTTCTTTAGTGACTGATTTATATGCATGTGAGGTGTTAATGAAGTGTGTACATTGTTTCACAGCAAACTAGATCTGGGGATAGGGAGCAGTGCACCCTGGGATACCCTCTTAGCCCAGCCAATGAGAGACTTTGAGCTAGTAAAAATTGGCTGAGTCAGAGCCGATATTCGGCTCCGAAACCACTGGTAAGAATGTGAGGCAAGATGGACTACATACATCGAACGTTATGGTGAGTACATAACTTCTTGTTTTATACCCCAGTTTTCAAAGAAGGGTGCAGGAGGATATGTTCAATTATAGAGGATCCATACTGCACAGTCTGTCCACGAAAACTTAAGCCAGGATATTTAAAATGAGACTTTGACTGAAGAGGAGCAGTGCAAATTCTATCCTTGTCATGGAAGTGTGAACCATCTTTTTGTGTTGCAGAGATATTCGGAGGAAGAGCTGTGGAAGTTTGACACTGAATATGTGTGCTGTGATCTTTGAAAAGGCATATGACAGCATACTCTAGAATGCTTTAAGGGAAGTGCTACAGGGCCCCAGGGCCACTGCTGTATTCCATGTGGTCCCTTTATCGGAAACACAAGAGTTTTAGCCACATGGCTGGTCTTAAGTCCAGTGCATTCAAAGTGGGCATAGATCTGCACTAACATTATGTCCTCTTGTCACTCTTATTCATGATTTTTATTGTCAGGCAATGAAGGCACGGCTAAGATGTGGAGAGTATTTATTTTGGAGTTGTGAGGGTTGTGTCATTTTTTTGGATGCAGATGATGATGTTTTTTAGTCTCAAGTGACTCCGATCGTTAGTATGTACTTGGGACTGGGGTGAAGCAGTTTTGGATAAAAATCAGCATCTCCAAATCAGATGCCATTATTTTTTTCCTGGAAAAGAGTTTATTGCTTTTTGCAGGTGGGGTGGAGAAGCAGTTATTTTAGTTAGAGCAGTTTAAGTGTCTTGGGTCTTGTTCCTAAATGAATGGAGTGGGTATCAGGAAACAGACTCACAGAGGGGTGTGTTGGTAGTAATACTGCAGCTGTTGCAGCAGCCTGTGCTGGCAAAGTGAAAAAACAGTCATAGAATGAAGCTGCCAGTCTTCTGGTCAGTCTGTGTATCTAACCTGACTTATGCTAGTCTGGCATTTGGTGTAGAGGATTAAGAAGCTGTTAATAATCTGTTTTCTGTGGTCCAGTGGTGCAAGGTTTGATTCCGCCAGTCTCCATTGCCTAATTGTATGTCTCTGAGCAAGTCACTTATCCAGACACCACTCCTGGACTGAGTCTGAAAAAAGTCCATGGAGAGTAGTGTTATACTCTGGAAAAGAAATACAAATAAAACAAATAAATAAATGGTCAGGATTTTTGGCCAATGGCTGAGAAGATACGATCATAGATACAAGCAACAGAAATTCTTCAACAGGGTATCTTGACTCACCTTCCCTGAAAGAATGAAGAACTAGACAGTACTGAAAGGTCACAAAGTGCCAACACTGCCCCTCCATGTTGAGAAGAGTTGGGAAAAGTAGTTTGTGTTCTTACTGAGGATGCCCCCTTGGGGTATCCCACATGAAATTTACCATCTCCCGCTGTCTAGTGGGAGATGGTCTCACATGAGTCCCAGGACTTGTTGAAGAGATTATTTTCGTTAGCTTTCCTGGGATTAAAGAAGTCTGTTGTACCCTCCTCAGCTTGTTACCACTACAACCCCCACCCACACAATGAATTAGAAACTGGTTTGTCTTCAGTACTTTTGATTTATCTACATTATTATGGATTTCAGCGCAGAGCTGATATGTATAGCAGACCTGCCTTTTGATGCATTACTTTTAGTACTGCATGTAGTACTTGATAAATGCTTTAAATTGTTTGCTGGCGTTACTTGGATATTGATATTATACTTCACTCACTTTATGCTCTATAGAACATCAATGTGGTCAGGACATTAGCACATGTCAGGTAAGTTTTTACATAAGAATTGTCAATAAACATGCTGGTGTACACACTCTTTTCTAATTCACAGTCTTTATTTTTAGTTTAATGACTGTATGCTGTCTGATTTTCCTGCTTGCATCTACCTGTGTATGACCGTGATAGTAATAGAATTTTATCAATAAAGAATATTAAACATAAAAGAGAATGTAAATGTTCAGTTTTATTAATACTAGCAACTTGCTAAAAGAGGTTCTTTGATTCTAACTTTTGGTTGTACTAATAGATAAGCCTCAAAGTCCTTTGTATTTAGCATGTATTGACTTGTATTATAATGATTTTAGCTACGGAATTTAAATTTTACTAAGTAGTTTTCATTATGAACAATGGAATGTTTAGCATAGATGGTGATGCTCATACTCTCTTATTTTCTATGATAATTCTATTTCCTCTATTAAAAGCCTTAACTATCAGAGACTGTAGAACTGCTTGTCCTTCTGACAGCAACTCTATTCTTCTGAATCATGCTGTCCAAGATTAAAATAGAAATATTGACATTTTCTGCTCTCTGAATTATTATCCTGAAATAGCTGTACTTTAGTTCTGGTACAGTGCCATCTCTTTTCTGGAAAGGTCCATCTCTATCTGTATGTATATCTCTCTCAGGTTCTCTCATAGCTCTCAACCAGTCAGGGACAAATTTCAACAGAATCTGGGACAAATCCAGAAATAATCAGGGACACTTTTAAAATATTAAAACGATTAACTTGAGACAAGGTCAGAACAAGAAAATGTGAATTAATATTCATTTTTTGAAGTAAAAGAAGGCTGTAACTCTAATTATTGTCATTATTTATTATGTATAATTGACTACCTTTTCTCCAAAGGACACCAATTTTTAGTAGGGATTAAGAGGGACAGAGTTGAGACTGAGAGGTATACTCCAGCCATTCTGCATGTAAGGAGAGTGTGTGTGTGTGTGATTGCTGCTCCTGCTTCCATCTCCAGTGTGTGATTGCTGCTCCTGCTTCCATCTCCGTGTGTGTGTGTGTGTGTGTGTGTGTGTGTGTGTGTGTGTGTGTGTGTGTGTGTGTGTGTGTGTGTGTGTGTGTGTGTGTATGTGTGTATGTGTAAAAATGCCCCAGTTAGGTATAACTGGTAGGTAGTTACTCAAACCCTGTACCTTGGGTACAGGTAGCAAGAGCCTAAATTCTGTACCCATATCACAATCACTGGTGATTCAAGGAATTAAGTCCACAGTTTACAGAATGTCTGGCTAATACTTGTGGCCTGTTCCTCTTAAAATTTGTGGTTTTCTGGCAAGTCAGTGAAATCTGAATTCACTAAATAATGATAGCCATTTAAGTTTCAGTCTTCCTATCTTTCAGGAAATGCATGGTAACACAAACATTTTATTCTAACAGCATTTCTAAGATTATGCAAGTGATGTTTAAAATGTGTAGCTGGATTGCTAATACTGTACTGCACTTTTAAAGGGGGTGAATGCTGCAGTCCTGAGAATGTCCTCTTTGGTGGAGATACCTAGTAACTATGAACCTGTTAGCCATCCTTTCCCTATTGCAATATTATTAGCATATCATTTTTTTTAATGTAACATAGGCAATTTATTCCTCAAGGGAAACAGGTACTTTATTTGTAGATGAAACAATGAAATATAAAGTTGTTTGCTAGCAGCAAACTCTTCATTAGTTACAGATCTCTTTACTGTGGAATTATTTAGATGACTTTTACTTCCTCAGAGATTGTGCATACTTACTGATACTGGTGGACTGTACATGTTTGAGTAGATTTTTGTGATGGAAATGTTCTGAATTTGGCAGTTTTGTCATTATTGGTTCATGCATTTTGTTTTATTGCTTACTGGAAAAATGTTCAAAACAAATTTAAAACTCACTGTAACAAGTGTGCTATTATACAAAGAATATAATTTAATACAATCAGGAAGGTGTATCAAAGAACACATGTATGTTTCATGTGCAACGGGCCTATGATTTGAAAACAGCCCAAAGGTAATCTTTATCCGCCACTGGCCAGATGCATTTTCTTTGAATGTGCGTTTCAATGAATATGAGTTTCAAGGGCAGAGATGTGTTAATGCTAAGTCTGTTTTCATCGTGAGACTGTATTGCTTTGTTTAGCAGATGTCTATTAGTGTTTGTGCTCTAAAATGTTAAATAAAAGTTTTAAATGAAATCCAGATAATCATTGTAGAAGTAAAGCAGTATGCACATTACAGTGTTTATGGTAAATGAGGCGAAACATTGGAATGGCTGCAGGAAGACTCTGGGGCCATATTTTGGTTGTCTGTTCTTCAGTTTACTTTTGAAAGTTGGTATCCCACAATTCCATTGGAGTGAGTGGGGTTACATAATTACGTATGCAAAATTTATGTTAATCAGCATACCGATTTGTACCTATTTTTCATGGGCCTTAGTCCAGATTTTTGATGTTTCCAGGTTGGGAGGTATGGTCTAAGTACTGGTTTTCTCCCAGAAGAGTAGAAAACAGCAACATTAATTCCCTTCCACAAAGGGGGTCCATCAACTGACCCTGGGAACTATAGACCCATAAGTCTAACCAGCCTTATCTACAAGGCCATGGAGTGAATCATCATGGACCTTGTCAATGAAGACATAAGTGACATTCAAATTCTTGACCTGACCTAATTTGGCTTTGTTAAGGGTAGATCATGCTTATTAAACCTGGTGGACTTTTTCGGGAATGTCACCAAAGCCCTGGATGAAGGCAAAACTGTACATACAGCCTATCTTGACTTAGCCACGGCTTTTGACACAATCCCTCACTCAGGCATCATTGAGAAACTCACCCAGCTGGGAATTAACCCATATGTCACTAGATGGGTAACCAACTTGCTCACCAACAGAATGCATGCAGTCAAAGTTAGGGATTCCACCTCTACCAGCAGACCAGTTACCAGTGGTGTACCACAAGGATTTGTGCTGGGCCCCCTACTGTTTGGAATCTATTTCTAAGAAGTCCAGGTGAAAATAGATGGCCTGTGGCTTACCAAGTTCACTGATGACTGCAAACTGGGTGCAATCATTGAGTCCCCCAACGATGTTGACATACTATAAAACAGGCTTACACAGACAAGTGATTGGTGCCAAAGCCACAGACTTAAACTAAACACAAAAAAATACGTTATCATCCCTTTTGGCAAAGGAGAAGTCCCTGCAAATTACAATATTAACAGTACCCCCCCTTAGCTCAAACCCTGTGATGAGAGATTTTGGAACATAGGTTGATAGCAACCTTAACTTTGATCACCATGTGTCCGCACAATGTTCCCTTCTGTATGAACCTCGCCAGACATGTGCAGCTGCTGAAGAGACCTCAGAGATTTCTCACCAAGAAAATTCAGGACCTTCAACACATGACCTATATGGACAGACTGAAGACCCTGCTGAGAGGTGACTTGTGCCTGGCCTACAGAGCCATCTTGGACCCTGCCCTAACGGAAATACTGCACATCCGCAAGTCATATGGGACAAGATTCACTCATGCTAGGGATCTTAACCAAGCCTGCAACATTAACAGACATGCTGGAGAGACAGATATGTCTCCCAGAGATTGCCACATCTTTGGAACAAGCTCCCAATTCATGTAAAACAAAGGTTCTCAATGACCCTATTTAAGCTTAACCTAGACAACTGGATGGGAGACTGTAAATTTATCCCAGAGGTGTCACCTCTGTCCCTCTTGCATAAGGGCAGTCAGTGCTAATCATAGACTTGTGTTGCAAATATAGACCATACAACTTGGTCAATAAGGGAACAAGGGTATAACATGGCTAGGCTTACAAAGGCCCTAGGGCCAATAGCTTAGTAACCACCTATGAGAGTGCTGCACACCCCTTAGTGTAATGTCTTCTCAGGTACAGGATGTTTTGACCCCCACATTAAAACAATTCAAAGACAGACGTATACTACAATGATTATCACTATAATAGCTTAAAACCAGTAAAGGCAGATTAAGATATTACTCAAAGTTATCAAATGAAACATGATACAATCATGTATAAATCTTATGAGACAAAACTTGAAAAAACGAAAGCACGACTAAAAATAAAAGCATCCTTAAATAAGAATTTAACAGATAAATTTGAAACAAAGTTCAGAAAAGGAGGAGTAACATTTGCAATTAATTTTTTCGATTAAACTTGCATTTTTTTGAAACTTGTACACAGAAAAGACTTTGGTTATTATGCTAGTTTGAATCACAGAACAACAAAAGAGAACATACTGAAACTATAATTAAAGGAAAACCTGCATCATATTGAGATCATAATTACAAAAAGTTTGTTACAGTCTTGATCTAGTATTCAGTAATAATCCAGTACAAGCCATGATGTAATCTTAGAAAGGCAAAACAAATCAAAAGTACAGTTAGACCACGGAATACTGAAAATATGGCGCCACCTGCGTGTCCTAATAAAATGACATAAAAAATTGCATTTGATCAACATAAAATAATAAAAAATAAACTTCAATGGCTTAAGGAAAAAATATTTTTTCCTTAAGCCTTAGAAATTTATTTTTTATAAGTAATATTCTTCTATTGTTACGGTTTTATTTTTATAATATACTTAATTTTAATTTCTTATGTTTAAAATGTTGAATAATATGTTAACTTCCTATGCATATTCAGTTACAGTGATTAATTTTATTATAAACATGTTAAAAACTATTAATTATATTAAAAAAAATATTAAAAATGTTAAAAAAATTAACATTTGATCTAAATAATAATATAATTGTTGATTTCTTATGATTTTAATGTTTAAAATGTTACTATATTAACTTCCTTAATTAGATTTAATTGGGGTCAAATAGCCCAGGGTCAAATTGTCCAATTACTATTTTCATATACAAAAAGTCTTTTGGCTTTTAGGGTCGCCACAGCGGAACTCCAGTCCGCTAATGATTGGCAGTGAATTTTTATGGTGCCGAGTTGCCAGCCCGACGCCCAACCTTCAAGGAAGGCACACCCATTCACGCTTGCAACTACCTGCATGTCTTTAACGTCACTCAACCGCGAGGAGGATATGCAGACTCCACACAGAAGGCATATATAATAAATGCAAATTTTAATATAAAAGTTTATCCAAATGCATTGGGATCAAACTGTCCTGATCCCGTTGTCTCTGGTAAGGTCAGACCATAAAATTATTTCCTTTGAAGTAAAAATAAAACCTGGACCCCTCCAGCTAACCCTGGAATATTCATGAACTGCTGTAAGACTAACTTCCTACTATTAAATGATAACCTGGGAAGATTTCAAACCCCCATAAACCCAGAGACCACTCCTGCCTATGCAGAGCTGTTCACAGAAACCCTATACAAGCATGTTAATAGCTGCATAGAGGCAGGTGTACCCACCAGGAGAAGTACAGAACTAACTCTAAAAATAAGCAACCCTGGTGGAATCACAAAATCAATTGGCTGTAAAAATCATGGCAAAAATTAGGAGGTGCAGCACCCCGCAGGATAAAAGCACTCTCATCAAACTAAACAAACAACTCAGAGGACAAATAACGTCTACCAAAGCCAAATATGAGGTAAATTTGGCCTCCCAGGCCAAGGACATCCACAAGGCATGCTTTAGTTATGTCCGCAACCTCAAAGGCAATGCACAATTGCGTGGAGAGCTCATTGTAAATTGAGCTAACTATACTGAGCCAGAAGATATAGCAAACCTAGTGACAGAGAAATTCAGCTTCAACTTTACCCATGTCTCCCCCTCAACCTTCCTTTAATAAATACCATCAAATATAACCCCCCCCCCACTATCACTAGAGAACAGGTCCTTAATGCTCTCTCTAAGGCCAAGAGCACTGCATCAGTGGGCCCAGACAATATCCCAGGATGCCTTCTAAATAGCATGAAACATGACCTATCAGGCCATTTGGAATTGCTTTTTAACTGTAGCCTCCAAACACGCTTTATGCCTCATGAATGGAGAACAGCAACAGTCATCACTCTGCACAAAGGTGGGCCAACTACAGACCCATAAGTCTCACTAGTCTTATATGTAAAGCCATGGAAATGATCAGTAATGATATAGTAAACCTCCAGACACTGGACTCAACCAAATTTGATTTCATCAAGGGTAGGTCATGCCTATTCAACCAGGTGGACTTCTTTGAGAAGGTCACCAAAGTAATGGATGAGGGCAGAATGGTTCACCTTGCCTCCCTTGACCTGGCCAAGGCATTTGGTACAATCCCGAACTCAGGCATTGTTGACAAACCTAAGAGGTTAGGTACAAACCCGTATGTCACCTGGTGGATAGTCAGCTGGCTCACAGACAAGACCCAGGAAGTAAGAATTGGGGAGTCCACCTCTACAAAGAGGCTAGTCAGAAGCAGAGTCCCTCAGAGATGGGTCCTGGGACTGCTTCTTTTTGGTATTTATTTATCTGAAGTCAAGGCCAATGTCAGTGGCCTCTGGCTGACTAAATTTGCAGATGGTTGCAAATTCGGAGCTGTTATTAAATCCTTCTCCGACACAAATGTTCTCCAGAAAGGGCTGATGCAGACAAACAACTGGTGTCAGAGCCATTGACTAAAACTAAATGCCAAGAAATGTATAATAGTATCCTTCAGGAATATATCCACCTCTGGTAACTATCATGTTGACAGCACACCCCTTAGAGTTGACTGAGTAGTCAGGGACTTCGGGACACACACAGTAATCTAGCCTTTGACCATCACGTGTCTACAGTGGTGAGGAATTTGTTCTGTGTTGGGCAATTCATAAACAAAGGTATAGCATCTAGATCCAAGGAAGTCATTGTTCCACTGCATTTGGCATTCATCAGACCTGTCATTGAGTACAACCCCCCTTTGGTATGTACCTAACTAGGCATATCCAACAAATGGAACGTCCACAGAGGTTCCTCATTAAAAGAATACAGGGTGTCAGTAACATGTCCTCTGCAGACTGCCTCAAAGCCCTATCTCTGTATTCTGTCTCCTGCAGGTTGTTGAGGGGAGATCTATGCCTGGCATACAGGGTATTGTCAGATTCCACACTGATGGACCTCCTGCATATCAGTAAAACAAACAGCACCAGAATTACCCATTCTAAAGACTTAAACCTTGCCTGTGATATAAATAGGACCTGCTAGAGAGACAGCTATATGTCCCAGAGACTACCCTGTCTCTGAAACAGGCTCCCAATCCTTGTGAAGCAGAGTTCCTCCCTAACCCAATTCAAGAGTAACTTGGACAATTGGATGGTGAACAGGAAATTAATCCCTGGCTTGGCATCTGTCTCTCTAATGGAGACAGGCAACCTGCAAATTGTTAATCTCCCAGGCCTCTGCTTGTAAATGTTTCATCTCCCAAGTCCCTGCTTACACATATTAAGGGTACCAAAACTTGTCAAAGATTTGGTATACATGGCTAGGCTTACAAATGTCCTTGTGGTTGTTAGCCTAGTAAACAGCTATGAACCTGTTAACGTGTAATGTTTGGTTATTTAATGTGTTGCATAAAATGTAGTCTGTAAAAAAAAAAAAAAAGAAAGAAAATAATATAAATTATTGGATGGCGCAGTGGTGCAGCGGTACCTTTGTTGCCTCACAGCAAGAGGTTCTCCGGTTCGATTCTCGGCTGTGGTGGCTTCTGTGTGGAGTCTGCATGTCCTCCCTGCATTCGTGTGGGTTTCCTCCGGGTGCCCTGGTTTCCTCCCATGTTACAAAAGACATGCGTATGGATCATTTCTCCCCGGGCCTCCGCTTAAAATTGTCTTCGTTCTAAGTCGGATTTTCCTGGTTAACAGATGTTAAATAAATAAATAAATAAAAATAAAAATGGCAGCAAGAGGAACTCTGTTGTAAAGGGTAATGTCATAATCACTGTTCAACATCTTCCTTCAAAACAGACTTGCACTATGATATTTACTTATTTCTTGAAGTGTTGTCTGTTAGCAAAAATGTGGAAAGTTGTTAAATCTATTCCTTCATGGGACCAGATTGCAAAAGACTTGCTCTCAGTGTAAGTGACTTACTCTGGTGTAAGGCCGATCTATAACGCAGTTACTTGCACTGAGAGCAAGTCTTTTAGAATCGTGGCAAGCTTACAGAGTAAGTCACTTACACCATGCTAACGTCTTTTGTAATCAGGCCTGTGATGTTAAGTTTGAAGCCAGTCGTACCAGTTACAAAAGGCTATTCCATGGGCCTCTTTTTGTACAATGGACAAATGCCTCCTTCCTTGCTTCTTCTTGAATGATGAATTAAGAGTAATATTAGCAAACCTTCCACTCATAACAGTAATCACAATGGGATTCCTTGATCAGTTACAGCCGCACCCTTCCTGTGTTGTAGTTTCTTAGGTAGTTCAAGTATTTTGGGCATACATTGGCTGCCCCAGATTTAAAGTGCTACTCTGAAGTAACTCAATTGCAATATGTATACCGTATGCAAATGCAGGAGTTTCTCCCCAAGCAAAAAATAATGATAAACCGTAAAGGTAAGTAGTCATAAAATAGAGAGATCAGGGTCTCCACTCCCAAACCAATCTAAATACTTGTTAAAGATGCAAAAATATGGTGTTACTCAAGGGGGCTGGAACCATAAGGGAGGGGGTGGGGGAGCACCCCCCTCCCCACTTTCCGCAGTTTCATGGCATATGCCCAGAACTGATTTATTTAATTGCAATAGCAGAAAGTAAAGAAATGTGTTTGATTTCAACAAAAACAAGCTTGTTTCTTAATTTTCTGCTACATTAGTTGAATCTGTGTTTTGCAATCTAGGAAATAAAGGGGAAAAGTGCACCATTGACCCTCCTCCTCCTACATCTTATTGGCTGCTACTTGCTGCCAAATAGCGATGCAGCTACAGTACAGGCACAATGATTGGTTGCAAAGAAAAAGAAGAAATGCATTCTGTAGCTTTGCTTTCCCATGTTGCAGCAAAAATGTCTCTGTGGAGAAAGCATATCTTTTAACTGCTTATGATTTCTCCAGGACATCCCTGATTTTGACTTATATTTTCTCCACGTCCCTCATAAAATGTTTAATTTTCTGGTAAGTCATGGTAGATTACGGTCAGCCAGCAATGCCTATCATTAGAATTTCACACTTCTTATTCAAAAAATGAAGCCACAGCGTAGGTGTCAGGAGAAATATGCAGTCTTCAGAAGACAGTTGTAATAATCCTGAATGTTAAGTTGTCAATCTCGCCTTCATTCTTGCTTGATGGGTTCGGAGCCGATCCCTCGGCTCCGACTCGGCACTTGCTAAAGCTCGAGAGTCACTTTTACCAGCTCGAGGCAGCCCCATATCCCATGATGCAAGGCGGTAAGTACCCAGATCTCGTTTGCCGCTTCGCTTAGGAGGTCTTCTTTTTACCAGCTCATGGTAAGTTGTTCACTTTTGTGATATTTAAGCCCCTTTTAGTCATAAACTCCTTTATTGATAGTTTAAGTTTATATTCTACCCTTTCTGACAGAATTTCCCTGTCTCCTTTAATTTTTTGTTAGTCAATCTTTCCCTATCCCATCCCCCCCCTGTTAGGGTGTGTGTGTGTTGGATTTTATAGAATACCTTTTTGGTATTTTGTATAAGTTAATTTGGACTGGTGTTGTGTGTGTGTGTTGTGTTTTTTCAGCACCATGTCTAAGGAGAGGGTCTCGGGTTTTAAGAAGTGTGACTCGTGCTGTCAGAAGATGTCTCTGACAGACGGTCACACTTCTTGCCTGTATTGTCTGGGCCCTCTTCACCTGCAGGACTCCTGTGTTATTTGTCACTCCTTCAGCCAGAGAGTCCTGCAGGAGAGATTAATAAGTTGATTCTTAGGGGCCTTCTTGCCGGAGGGCTCTCCGGCTAAGTCGGCTCCACCAAAATCAACAAAACCTGCCAAGGCCCAGGCTTCTGTATCTAAGCCTGCGGCCTCGGCCCGACTGCATTGAGTCGAGATCGGCTCGCTGGAGCCGATTCTGGATTGACAAAGCTTCGGCGCCGATGGCTATCGGTGCCGAATCTGTTTTGACCACGCCGATGTCGGCCCGATCGGTTCCGACACCCATGTGGCACAGGCATCGGTGTCGGCTCCGGTCGGCTCCGACACCGTTACTTTGGTGGCTGTATCGGCTCCGGATGGAGCCGATACATCGAGGCTTCCTGTCGGCTCCGGGAAGTCGGCTCCGACAGGATCCATAGTATCGGCTCCGATGGCTCATTCCAGGAAGAGGTCGGGGTCTCCTTCCTTGGAGCCGATACTTTCGGCTCCGACTTCACCTCTCCTATCGGAACGGAGCCATCGGAGCCGATCTTCAAGGTCATCCAGGTTGTCAGATCATGACCTAGAGAGAGTGGTCAGTAGATTACTCAAGTCACAGGTACTGGCCCAAATGTTACACAGTCCGTCTCAGCAGACGACTGTTGGTCCACACCCCGTTACAGTTCCTCCTTCAACTCTACCCCAGAGCTTGGAGTTGGAGTCTTCGGGCATGGTTACTGCTACGGCTGGAGGACGGATACCCCCTTCTGTTCCTTCAGCCTCTACTCTTATCTCCTCTTCGAGACCTTCCTTAGAGGGATTCGGTGGTCGGGCTTCCATGGTCTCCTCCGAGGGGGTGAGTGGCATCAGACCCTTGTCCGAGCCCGCTCTTCCCCTTGGAGCCTCGGCCTTGGTGAGCTCGGCTCCGACATCTGCCTCGGAGACTTCCCTTTCGGTGGTCCCTGGAGTTCCTAGCTCTTGGAGCGGGTTCTCTCGGACCTGCCTGGGAGGGAGCATTCGAGGTGATGAAGAGTGTACTGGCCACTGGTATCAGTCAGCAGTCTGTTCCCGTAGCTCCTCCCTCTATAGTACCTGTTGACATCTCTGCCACTTCTCTTGCTACAGGACCCAGAGATCCTCCGCCTCAGGTTTCCCCATTGAGAATTTCCCCCTCTTCCGAGGATTCTCCTGATGCTTCGGGAGATCCTCCTAGGAAGAGGACTTGTAAGAGGAAGCATGTAGACTCCCGCGAGTCTGTCACTTCGGATACTGACTTTGATGAGTCAGAGGGATCCGCTA
This sequence comes from Protopterus annectens, assembly GCF_019279795.1. Lineage (NCBI taxonomy): Eukaryota > Metazoa > Chordata > Ceratodontiformes > Protopteridae > Protopterus > Protopterus annectens. The sequence goes on along the minus strand of NC_056750.1, from coordinate 13,078,670 downwards.
GGTCCCCTCTGAGGATGTCTCCTTCTCAGACATCCTAGAACTTCTGAAACAGAGGGGAAACTGGCCCACCAACAATCCCTCTGAGGATGAGTCAGTATACCTAGAGGCTTTGGATCTCGGCCCTCCACCTCCTGGGTGTCTCCGCCTTTCGACCCCCTTATGCAGGTTATTGCACGAAAGGCGTGGGCAGCTCCTGACTCTGTAGAGCCAGTCCCTAGGAGGCCTTCAAAATTTATCACTGCCCCGAGTGACAAACAATTCCTTACCAAGGGTGTCCCCGCTGATGCCATGGTGGTGGCGGCCACCAAAAAGGAACTTGCAGATCCTTCCGTGCCTGTCCATCCTCCTAATAAGGACTCTAGGACCATGGATAGGTACGGCAAGCGGATGTTTTCCTCAGCGACCTTTGCTATGCTCGCTGAATTATCTTTGTCACTTCACCAGACTCCAGAGATATGCTGAAGGAGCTGGGAGAAGTAGTTCAGGCTCCTACAGCTGCAGGGGCTCATGGGTTTTTTGCTTCGCAGCTAGGAACCCTCAATTCCGTTGTTAACTCCTCCATGCGGCTAATATCTTATGCTGCGGATGGAGCGAGTAGAGCCGCAGGCACAGGTGTGGCTCTTAGACGCCAAGCCTGGATGCGGCTATGTGATTTTGTGGATCCCTTTAAGGCGTCCTTCACAAATTCTCCCTTTGATGGGTCAGCTTTGTTTGGCCCTCAGGTGAAGGAAACCTTGACCAGGTGCGAGCAAGACGGCAAGACTCTTTCTGCTGTTGGAGTCCGTTTTTCCACCCCTTCTAGGCCTTATCCTAAAGGACAGAAGGGTGGGAAGATGTGGTTCCGTAAATCCCAAGGAGTCACGCCGGATTCACGTGGTCAGTTTACCCCTAGAGGCAGAGGGGGTAACAACAACAGACGCCGCTCTAGAGGCAGAGGGCGTCCAAGAACCAGGGAAACAGGGAGCCTCTCTCTGACAAGCCCTTTCAGCATCCCTGAGGTGTTGCCCGGCTGTCCCTCCTTGGAGGCAGTCGGGGGAAGATTATCACTGTACCCAGAAGCCTGGCATTCCCTCACTCAAGACAGATGGGTACAGTCGATCATATCCAAGGGTTACATAATTCCTTTCGAGGAAAGTCCTTTCCCTCAAATTCCCTTCCAGATGTACCACCGGTCTAAGGGAAATTGCAGAGTTAGAAGTCTCAAAACTACTGCAAAAGAGCCATTCAGCCAGTTACAACAGACCATTCAGAGCCCGGAATCTACTCAAGGTTCTTTTTGGTCCCCAAAAGACGGGAGACTGGAGACCAATATTGATCTCAGCAGACTCAACAAGTCTGTGAGGAAGACAAGATTCGAATGGTCACTCTTCAGTCAATTCTGCCCTTCTTACAGAAGGACAACTGGATGTGCTCAATAGATCTTCAGGATGCATACTATCACATCAAAATTCACAGACGCTCCAGAAGATTTCTCCGCTTTCGGCTGGGGTCCAGTCATTTCCAGTTCAGAGCCCTGCCCTTTGGTCTCACTACAGCCCCCAGAGTGTTCACCAAATGCATGGCAGTGGTCACGGCTCACCTGAGACGTCAAGGATTCCAGGTGTTTCAGATCTCGACGACTGGCTCCTGTCAGCCACCACCAGGCATCAGCTTATACAAGCCAGGAATTACACAATAGACCTTTGTTCTCATTTAGGCATCTCAATAAACTTCGAAAAGTCATCCTTATCGCCCTGCCAGTCTATTACCTTCATAGGCGCAAACTTAAACACTGTTCGGATGTCAGCTACCCTTACAGAACAAAGAGTTTCAGACATTCAGACTCATGTCAGGATCATTCTGGCCAACAAGAAAATACAGGCCAGAATGGTTCTAAAGGTATTAGGTCTCATGGCTGCGGCCATTACTCTTCTTCCCCTGGCTCGATTCTACATGCGCCTCCTTCAGTGGATGCTGTTCACACAGTGGTCATACCAGCAACTTCCAATGCGTCACCAGATTCTGGTGACACAGACATGCAAACAGCATCTTACTTGGTGGACCACATCGTCTCAGGTTCACCAAGGCAGGTGCTTTGTACCTCCGTCCCCGATAGCCACTGTCACCACGGATGCCTCCCTGATCGGGTGGGGGGGGTCATTATCAGGGCAGGATGGTTCATGGGACGTGGCAACCGTTCGAGTACCATCTGCACATAAATGTCCTGGAGATGAGAGCAGTGCTTTTAACGTTGCAAGCCCTCAACGACTTTCTTCCCGTAGGGACAATTGCAGTCCAAACAGACAACATGTCTGTAGTTTGGTATATCAACAAACAGGGCGGAACCAAGTCCTACCCCTTGTGTCGAGAAGCGCTCAGACTTTGGCAATGGGCGATCTCCTCTCATCGGTTTCTGGTAGCAATGCATATCCCTGGGAAAACCAACATTATAGCGGACAGATTGAGCAGAGCTATCCTCATGCCTCATGAGTGGTCTCTCAAGCAGTCTATAGCGGAAGAGATTTTTCTGGAATGGGGTCGCCCATGTTGCGATCTTTTTGCTACTCCCCAAAACAGCAAATGTCCAGACTTCTTCAGCCTCTTCCCTCTATCAGGCCATCCCCCCAGAGACGCTCTAACCCAGGATTGGCCCCAGGGACTTCTTTATGCCTTCCCTCCATTTCCTCTGATCCCTCAGGTGATCCAGAAAGCTACCGTTTTGAGGGCCAAATTGATTCTCATTGCCCCTTACTGGCCTCGACAAGTTTGGTTCCCGTTCCTCCATCATCACCTTGTGGTGCAGCCGTGGCATCTGGACCCAGTGCCAGATCTTCTGATTCACCAATCAGGTCAGCTGCACCGGTCAATCCCGTCTCTCAACCTCACAGCATGGTTGCTCCACTTCCTTCCTTAGCCAGGCTTCCTTTGATCTCTAACCCAGTTAGAGACATCATAGTAGCTTCACTAAAATCCTCTACCAGGAGGATTTACACAAGCAAATGGAAACGTTTCTCTTATTGGGCTAAGGCCCAAAATATTGAGTCTTTTACTGCCCCTGTTCAGGCAGTTCTGGACTTCTTAGCAGAGATTTTTCATGCAGGCTCCTCTTCTTCCACAGTCAGAGTTCAATTGGCTGCTATCTCCAACTTTCATGTCGGGATAGCAGATCATAATATTATGTCCCATAGGCTCTGCAGGGCCTTCTAGAAAGGAATTTTCCTACTAAAACCTCCGATCAGGAATCCTCCTCCTCAGTGGGATCTAAATCTAGTGCTGACATCCTTGATTCTTCCCCCCTTCGAGCCAGCTGTTTCTTGTTCCCTGAAACATCTTTCTTGGAAAACTTTATTCTTAGTGGCTATTACATCTGCCAGAAGGGTGTCTGAACTTCATGCTCTTTCGGTTCGACCCCCCTATTTGGTTTTTCACAAAGACAGAGTATCTTTGAGAACTAACCCAACCTTTTTGCCTAAGGTCGCTTCAAAGAACAATTTGAATCAATCCATTGATCTCCTGTGTTTTTCCCTAACTATTCAGATAGGGCTGAACAAAAGTTACATTATCTTGATGTCCACCGTCAACTTAGATATTATTTGGACAGAACAAAAATTTAGAAAATCTGATCAACTTTTTGTTTCCTATGCGGATAATAAAAAGGCCTTCCTGTTTCTAAAGTGACCTTGTCCAGATGGCTTTCTTCGGTCATCTCTGAAATTTATACTCAGGGGAAAACAGCTGTGCTCAAAACCTAAAGCACATTCAACTAGGAGCTTAGCTACTTCTACAGCTTTTCAAGCTAGACTTCCTTTGGACACGATTTGTGCAGCGGCCACTTGGGCCACTCCTCACACTTTTGTTTCCCATTACAAATTGGACTTGGCCTCCAGGGACAGAGCCAGTTTTGGCTCTACAGTCCTCAAGAGTTTGTTCCATTGAGCCACCCAGGATAGAGGTGCTAGGGACGCGGTCCCATCAAGCAAGAATGAAGGCGAGATTGACAACTTAACATTAAGAAGTTATGTACCTACCATAACGTTCCATGTTAGTTGTCTTCTCTCGCCTTCTTTCTTGCGACGCTCCCTCCTTCCCCCTGGCCTGGACAGACCTTGTATAAGAAACTATTATGCTAAAGACCTTTTAGACCTGGTCCTTTTTACATCTGTAAGTTTCTTCTTCCTTTGGGAAGTATTTTATGCTTGGTGCTATTGCCCTTTGTTAACAAACGAGATCTGGGTACTTACCGCCTTGCATCATGGGATATGGGGCTGCCTCGAGCTGGTAAAAGTGACTCTCGAGCTTTAGCAAGTGCCGAGTCGGAGCCGAGGGATCGGCTCCGAACCCATCAAGCAAGAAAGAAGGCAAGAGAAGACAACTAACATGGAACGTTATGGTAGGTACATAACTTCTTATTTCTGTGCTTGTATATGTCTGTCTGTCAGTACGTATGTGTGAAGTGTGTGTGTGAGTGACCATTAAGATTTGACTGCAAAAATGCTCATCCATGTGTGAAGACTAAATAAAACAGTTTTTCTAAAAACTGCACCAGTTGTCTTAATCCACTGGAGAGGAGGCATTGGTATATCTTACAGTGGAGTCCCATGTGACAAAAGTCCTGGGAAGTGCATTTGCTTACCATAGGTTAGTGTCTGGGGCCCCACTGGGAGTGACATTATGTGTGGTGTTAGGTGGTGGTGTTTTTTTTTCTGAGTGCCTTTGGGCTTGTTGAGGCATAACTTTGACATGGATGGTCACTATCTAGGCAATATTTGTTGTTTAGGAAGATTGCTTGTAAGGCCCCAGCATGCCTTAGTTTGTGTGTGTGTTGTCTGCTCCTTATATATGTCCTACTGCCATTTCCCATATTACTCTGGCTTTAGACTGTATTAGTTCTTTTCTTAAGATTTCTTTACGACTGTCCCACTACAATAGCAATGTATTGGGGGTTTTAGCAGTTCATCTAATATTGCTTCTAGCTTCTTTTTAAACCATCTTTGGAAAGTCTGACACTTTTAGCTGATGGCAAGGAAAGCTTACGTTGCTTGGCCGTTTAGCTTTGTTAGGCTTATGACTACACCTGAATCACCTGATGATACTGTTGGAAATGTGTTTAACTGTTCAGCCATATGGATGTGTTGTCATATATGTCCTGTCTATTTTGGACCTAGTGCTATATCTAGGTAAATATGTATAGTCGGGAGGAGGGAGTGAAACAACTGTGCCACATTAAGCAAGTCAAAAGTTTTAATTTATGCCTCATGAACCTTCCCTTTTTGCCATTTATATATTGGTTGTGGCCCATGTCTGTATCATTTATATTTACTGTGATGCTCCAGTTATCACTCCCATATACATCATACCCTGCTGGAAAACAACCATTTCATCCAACATCAATTTTAATTCCTTCTGCTCTGTTTGTAGGAGGGAGAACATATATGTTCCCTGTTGTTATTTTATTCAGCCAGTACCTTCTCAATGAGACGTATCTTACTTCTCTATCAATTAGTTCTTCTTCAGTTATAATCAGGAGCCTCCCTTGTTTGGTGGTGATTACCCACATTTTTTTCTCTGTCCATTATATTCTGTATAGCATTCCCTGAAACTTTCTTAACTAATTTACTATGTTAACCTGTGTTTAAATGAGACTCTTCCAATGCTACAATATGTGGCTTTAATTTCTTAAGAAATGGAGTATCCCTAAGCACTTGACTAGATGTGGTAACCCACTGACATTTCAGCAGATCTGTTTTAGCCTATGCCTAACATCGGGTCTATATTATGTGATCAAAAAATTTCTTCTTCGAACACATAATAATTGACACATATACAGCGAACACAGTAAACCGCGAAGGCCACATCCTCAAATTTTTTCCTTGGGAAAAAATTCAGTTGGCCGTTATTGGGAATTGCCCTTTTCTTCAATGTAGAGCAATCTCAGCGTTGGTATATTTAGTTAGCGGGGTGTGGGGGGTGAAGCCCCCCACTTAATTAGTGTTTTAAAGTTTGTTTTTTATTTTACGGCCACATGAATTTTTTCCCAAGGAAAAAAATTGAGGACGTGGCCATTTGCGGTTTATAACATTCGCTGTATATATGTTAATTATTATGCGTTTGAAGAGATTCTTCAATCACATAATATAGACCCCTAACATCTATTTATGTAATGTAATATTTATTTTTGTCCTTTCTCTTCGATTGTCTCATTTCATTATAGCCAACATTTTTGCCAGTTAACACTTCACTTGGCTTACCATCTCCTTCCCTTCATTTACAATCACTCTTACCAATATTTGCATGTTAAAAAGTACAAATCAAAGCCATACACAATAATAAGCTATATGCATATCGGCATTCCACTGAGAGAACTAATGCTAATTTTGGCATTGTAGTATACAGATTATATCCATTAATAACAAAGGGAGTAGTTTGTCCCTGGAGTTTAGAGAGCTAATGCTGGTTTTGGTATTGTAGTGTACAGATGATATCCAATAATAACAAAAGGAGTAGTATGGCCCCATGTAATATACAGATTATATCCATTAGTAACAAAATGGCCTCATATAATATACAGATTATATCCATTAATAACAAAAGGAGTAGTATGGCCCTGTGTAATATACAGATTATATCCATTAGTAACAAAAGGAGTAGTATGGCCTTGTGTAGTATACAGATTATATCCATTAATAACAAAAGCAGTAGTATGCCCCATGTAATATATGGATTATTTCCATGAATAACAAAAGGAGTAGTATGGCCCTGTGTAATATACAGATTATATCCATTAATAACAAAAGGAGTAGTATGGCCCTGTGTAATATACAGATTATATCCATTAGTAACAAAAGGAGTAGTATGGCCTTGTGTAGTATACAGATTATATCCATTAATAACAAAAGCAGTAGTATGCCCCATGTAATATATGGATTATTTCCATGAATAACAAAAGGAGTAGTATGGCCCTGTGTAATATACAGATTATATCCATTAATAACAAAAGGAGTAGTATGGCCCTGTGTAATATACAGATTATATCCATTAGTAACAAAAGGAGTAGTATGGCCTTGTGTAGTATACAGATTATATCCATTAATAACAAAAGCAGTAGTATGCCCCATGTAATATATGGATTATTTCCATGAATAACAAAAGGAGTAGTATGGCCCCATGTAATATACAGATTATATCCATTAGTAACAAAATGGCCTCATGTAATATACAGATTATATCCATTAATAGCAAAAGGAGTAGTATGGCCCTGTGTAATATACAGATTATATCCATTAGTAACAAAAGGAGTAGTATGGCCTTGTGTAGTATGCAGATTATATCCATTAATAACAAAAGCAGTAGTATGCCCCATGTAATATGGATTATATCCATGAATAACAAAAGGAGTAGTATGGCTCCATGTAATATACAGATTATATCCATTAGTAACAAAAGCAGTAGTATGGCCTCATGTAATATACAGTTTATATCCATTAGTAACAAAATGGCCTCATGTAATATACAGATTATATCCATTAATAACAAAAGGAATAGTATGGCCTCATGTAATATACAGTTTATATCCATTAGTAACAAAATGGCCTCATGTAATATACAGATTATATCCATTAATAACAAAAGGAGTAGTATGGCCCTGTGTAATATACAAATTATATCCATTAGTAACAAAAGGAGTAGTATGGCCTTGTGTAGTATACAGATTATATCCATTAATAACAAAAGCAGTAGTATGCCCCATGTAATATAATCTCACTGGATATTCACATCCCGACCCCACCCCCTGCCTAGAAAACCACAGTGAAAAACTTCTCAAAAGCAAATTTCACACTCCTCAAAACCGAGGTGGAATCCTTCAAAGCCCCCGGGCCTGTGGAAAATACGGCCCAGACCGCAGAATCCTTTATAAACGCATTCTATGAACACCTTCAGGAATGCATGGATCATGCAATCCCAAATAAAAACAAGACCCAATCCTCCAAAGGCAGGCGTCCTGTCTGGTGGACCCCAGCCATAAACAAACTATACAATAGAAGGAGGAAGCTACTACATGAAAGAGCAAAATCCCAAAAAGGGAAGGCATCTCTGATCAGTATTAGCAAAAAACTACGGGCACTCATAAAATCGCCTAAGGCCAGCATCGAGAGAAAAATTGCACAGGACACTAAGGATAATCATAAGGCTTTCTTTAGTTATGTTAGGAACCTGGGTGGGAATTCCCAGATATGCCCAGAATTTGTCCAGAATGACAAAAAATACACCAAACCCACAGACATTGCCAACATCCTAGCTGACAGGTTCAGCGCAAACCCCCCCCCCCCACCAAAAGGGCAAATATCTATCCCAGCAGAGTGCTGCCCCCCTGACATCTCAGATGCTCAGGTAAGAGCCGCCCTCTCCAAAGCAAAAAACACAGCATCAATGGGACCAGACGGTGTCCCGGGCTGCGTCCTACATGAACTCCAAGAAGAGCTAAACCCAAACATAAAACTACTGTTCAATCTCAGCCTTACTACAGGATATGTACCCAAAGAGTGGCATACAGCAGCAGTGGTCCCTCTCCACAAAGGTGGTGCCTCAACGGATCCTGGAAACTATCACCCCATAAGCCTGACTAGCTTGGTCTGCAAAGCTATGGAAAGGATCATCATGGACCTCATAAATAAAGATATTGGGGACCTACAGACACTGGATCCTACCCAGTTTGGCTTTGTTAAGGGCAGATCCTGCCTCTTAAACCTGGTCGATTTCTTTGAAACAGTCACCAAGGCCATTGACGAGGGGAAGGTGGTCCACACAACCTACCTGGACTTCGCAAAAGCCTTTGATACAATACCCCACTCAGGCATTATAGATAAGCTCACCAGCTTAAATATAAACCCCTATGTCACTAGATGGATTGCAAACTGGCTCAAGGACAGAACCCACATGGTTAGAATTGCTGGAGCCATGTCAGACTCCAAACCAGTAAAAAGTGGCATCCCACAAGGCTCAGTCCTGGGACCTCTCTTGTTTGGTATATATTTCTCGGAGGTACAGGCCAACACGGAAGGACTGTGGCTGACCAAGTTTGCAGATGACTGCAAACTAGGCGCCATAATCGACTCTCCAGCCGACACAGGCATCCTACAAAAGGGCCTCATAGAAACAGACAACTGGTGCCAGAACCATGGCCTCAAGCTAAACGCCAAAAAGTGTATAGTCATCTCCTTTGGCAAAAACAAAGTGCCCACAAATTACCACATAGGTGGTAATCCATTAAGTACGGAAGAAGTAATTAGGGACCTGGGGACCCAAGTTGATAGCAATCTCTCATTTGAAAATCACATGGCCAAAGTGGTTAGAAAAACATTTTATATAGCCCACCTAATCATGAAGGGATTCACATCTAGATCAGGGGAGGTCATCGTGCCTCTTTACTCATCCCTCATCAGGCCCATAATTGAGTACAATGCCCCTTTTGGGATGTACCTTATCAGACACCTGCAGCAACTGGAAATACCCCAAAAGTACCTCACCAAGAGGATCAAAGGGCTCAAACAGATGCCATATGCTGCCCGGTTAAAGAAACTCCAGCTTTACTCAGTGGCATACCGCCTGCTCAGAGGCGATCTGTGCCTGACGTATAAAGCCATGTCCAACCCAGAATTAATGGACATGCTGCACCTCAGAAAATCCAAATCCCATCGAGCTACGCACTCAAGAGACTTGAACCTCAGCAATGAAATAAATAGGACATGCTGGAGGGACAGATTCATAACCCAGAGGCTCCCTTCACTCTGGAATAAAATCCCAGTCCAGGTTAGGCGGAGTCCCTCATTGACTCTCTTCAAGAGGAATCTTGATGAGTGGATGGGAGATCGTAGGTTTACCCCGGGTATCACTTCTGTGTCACTGTTAGACAGAGGCACAGTATACTAACCTCAAAAAAGGGCATAGCAAAATTAATTTAAAATGGGTGGCGAAAGCCAAACACACTCTGGCTAGGCTTATAAATGCCCTAGGGCAGATAGCCTAGTATGAACCTATGAACCTATGAATAACAAAAGAAGTAGTATGCCCCATGTCATACATGGATTATATCCATGAATAACAAATGGAGTAGTATGGCCCCGTGTAGTATACAGATTATATCCATTAATAACGAAAGCAGTAGTATGCCCCATGTAATATACGGATTATATCCATGAATAACAAAAGGAGTAGTATGGTCCCATGTCATATATGGATTATATCCATGAATAACAAAAGTAGTAGTATGGCCCTGGAGCTTAGTAGATTGTTTATTTTAAGAAAAGGAATTTTGTTCCTTCCCTCGTCTGAGACCATTGCTACTTCTCTATAGTTTCATATGAATTGTTTTTGTTTCTGCATGTCTACTATATTTAATAGAGAGCCTGTTTTGTCTTTTCTTTTTGTGTTAGTAAAGTGCATGCTCTATAGATGAGTACAGTTACAACATTTTCCTTTCATATTCTGTACCCCCCCTCCACTTCACCCTTCAAACTGTATTAAGGTTGTAAGAATAAAAGTCCACTCTTTAAACTGTTTCATTAAAATTGGGAGTTGCATGCCTGTCGTGATTTAGATTGTTTTCTCACTGCCTAATTTTTGCAAAATAAGTCTTCATACTCGGTATGTACTGTATGGAGCTGCATGATTACTCTCCAGTGTTAGGAAAAAGACAGCTAAGTTAAGCACTATTCTAGAGTGAGACCTGATATTAGTGGTGCTGAGAAAGATGCTTAACAATTGATCTGATGTTGTTAATCTTCATTCATTCATGACTGATGGGTATCGGCTACATCCTCGGAACCGAGTTGGCCGTTATAACAAGCTCGCACCAGCCAGAAAACTCTCCAGCTACGATTACCCATAGTACCCCTCTCTCTATCTTCTCTGATCTCGTTTGCAGCGTAGAGTATCAAGACGCGTCAGGCCAGCTCTCAAGCTAAGTGATTTAGATTTTCTATTCCAACTTTGATAATATTTCTCTACCTTTGAAATTTTTCTCCTTTTATATTACTATTAGTAGTCGTTGATAGTTTGCTTACCCTTTCTATCTGTTTGAATGATTCTTTTCTGATTCCTTACCAATTTTTGGTATTTCTTCATACCATTGCTCGTACAGGCCCCTCCCTTACCTCTGTGATAATCGTTAATACCATTGTTGGGATCCCCCCCTTTTTCCTTCCCTTTACTCGTTGGGTATTTTTTGGTATCCCCCCCTTTTTCCTTCCCTTTACCCATTGGGTATTTTTTATTACCATCGTTGGTAATTAAAAAAAAAATCAGTCTTTCTTTACTTGCTGTGTGTGCTTCTGTTTCATCTACTGTTGTTCTGACAGGGTCTTTCCCTCATTGCTGTTGTGATTTGATACTTTTGACTTGTAGTCTGTTTGTGATAATGGCTGATAAGAAGGGGACAACAGGTTCTAAATAATGCGATAAGTGTTGCAGGAAAATGCTGAATTCTGACAGACATTTGTCCTGTGTTTATTGTCTTGGGGTTCTGCACTTGAAAGTTCAACCCCCATGTGACCTATGTAAGGGCTTTAGTGCCTGCACATTGACTGAGGGAAAAAACAAATTAATATTGAAAGGTCTTTGAAAACACCTTTCTTGGAGGGTTTATCTGAGGTGGAGATTTCAACCCCTCCTAAAAAGGAACATAAGAGGAGGAGTCGATCTATAACTTCCTCTCCTCGTACCAGTGAGCCTAAATCTGTTAAGCCCCCCACGGAACTGAAACCAAAACATCCAAAATTGACTTCTGCACCATCTCTGCACTGGAGCATCAAACTCCATCTACTGTGCTGTCTTCTGCTACAGAACCGACTATGACTTCAACGCCTACTGTACCAACCACTATGGTACCATTCCCCCTCTCGGCACCAAAAATAGTCTCCCCAGTTCAGGTCACTACCCCCCGCCATGCAACCTTCTTGTCCTTTGATCACAGTGCTGAAGGGTGGAACTTTACCTTGGACCCAATATTCCCCATTGGTAGATCCCTTTTTTGGACAACAGTTAAACCCATTTCTTGAACAGCCTGATTCTCCATCGGGGATGTCAACCTGCTCCTCCAGGAGCCTTTCAGAACTCGACGTAGTTAGACTCGTGGATCAGCTCCTGGTGGCTAGAGGCATTCCAACTCCTTCTAAATCCTCCCTCCCACCCGTAGCCAAGGAATTTTCTCCACAGACTCTGACATATATTCCTCCTTCGACCTCCTTGCAGGTGTTGGAGCCCTTGATGCTGATGCCTATCCTGGTTCCAGCTTCTTCGGTGCCATTGGTGGATCTTGCCATGGCTCCGGAGCCTATCCTATGGTCCTCAACTCAATTGGAGCCGACCTATCCTCGAGATTTTGACTGGTCTGTCGGCACCGTGACCCCTAGTACTGCACCTAATTTTTTATGGTGCCATCTACTACAGTTCCGGTTGTTTTTATGGCACCAAGTCCTCTTGCAGTTCCTTCCCTGGGGGCAGGCTCGTCGGAGCGGGGTGTGACCCTGGTCTTGAGGTTGTCTTTCATGGTTCTGGGCTCCCATTCCTCTTTGGGTGTGCCTGCTTTCCAGGTGATGGAGAGGGTACTTGCCTCAGCTGGCTTGCAGCTGGTTCCTTCGGTGCTGGAATGCCACATATACATGTCCTCTGAACCGCAGCTGACACAGTCCACTATCCTGGGACATCTAGCACGGGAACCTCAAGATACCCTACCACAGGGCATCCTCTCTTCAGATGCCCCCGCTGAGGAAGCATCCCGCAAGAGATCGTGCAAGAGGAAGCATGTGGATTCCCCTGAGGAATCCCTCACCAAAGATGCAGACTTTGATGAGGGGGAAGGGTCCCCACAGTCGCCCCCTGAGGATGTCTCATTTGGAGACATACTGGAAATCTTAAATATGCAGGGAGACGAGAAGCCCTCCATTCCTTCCTCTGAGAAGTCTAGATTCTTGCAGGCTTTTCGTGCTTAACCCTCTACTTCTTGGGTGACCCCACCTGCAGATGATCTAGGCCAGCTCATCATGTAGTGCACCTGGAAGAGTCCTGACACCGTTGAGCCTATCCCCTGGAGACCAGACAAAATTCTCTCCCCTCCAGAGGATCACCCTCATTGGTCCAAAGGCTTAGTAGTAGATGCTATGGTGGTGGCGGCCACTAGGAAAAACTCACAGAGTAGAGTTCTTTTGTCCATCCTCCAAATAGGGAGTCGGACCATGGACAGACTAGGCAAGTGGGTGTATGCTAAATCAACCTTTGCTACTCGGTCCTTGAATTACTTGGCACACTTTACCCATCTTCAGAGAGGCGTGATCACGGAACTCTCGGGAACCCTAGCAGGAGCAGTATCTGATGAGACAACGTTGTCTCACAGCTTGCCGCCCTGGAATCCATATCTAATTCATCCATGTGGTTGATCTCTCATATTATCGAAGGGGCAGCTAGAGCAGTGGGTGCAGGCATTGTCATGAGCTGTCATGCCTGGATGTGCTTATTTGACTTTGTGGACCCTTTTAAGTCTTCCTTTGTCAACAGTCCCATTGACTCCTCCTCCTTTTTGGCCAAAAGACAGATTAGCTAGGTGTGAAAAGGATGGCAAGACCCTGTCTGCCATGGGCATGTATTTTTCCACTCCCCAATGATCCTATTCTAGGAATCAGAGGAGTGGAAAGATGTGGTACAAAAAATCCCAGGGTCCTTTCTGCAACACACATGGCACATTTTCCCCTTGGGGCAGAGGGGGAAACTCATTGGGAAGATGCCTCTCCCGATACAGAGGGGGTCTGTGTAATCAGGGATCCAGAGATTCTTTCCCTGGACAGCCGTATCAGCGCTTCTGAAGAGCAGCCAGATTGCTTGCCTCTGGAAGCAGTCAGGGGACATTTTTCTCTACACCAGCTTGCCCTGGCAAACCATAACGACAGATTTTTGGGTGCAGACAATAAATACCAGAGGTTATCACATTCCCTTTGACCTTTACCTGAGGCCGCAAAGGCAAATTCCCAATGCTTCACCCAGTCAACAGGATGCAGCAGCACAGGAAATTCAAAGGCTGCTTCTAAAAAGAGTCATCCATACAGTTCCACCAGACCAGATAGAATCCAGATTTTATTCAAGGTTCTTTTTAGTGCCAAAAAAGACAGGTGACTGCAGGCCAATTTTGGACGTCAGCATCCTAAGCAAGTTAGTCAGACACAGAAAATTCCGGATGGTCATGGTTCAATCTATCCTCCTATTCTTGGAGAAAGATGATTGGATGTGTTCAATAGATCTCCAGGATACATATTATCACATAAAAATGGACAAATGCTCCAGGAGATTCCTCCACTTCCGGCTGAGAGCCAATCACTACCAATTTTGAGCGCTGCCCTTTGGTCTCTCTGCAGCCTCTAGAGTGTTCACCAAATGTATGGCAGTGGTAACAGCTCACTTGAGACTGGAAGGATTCCGGGTTTTTCCATATTTAAGCAATTGGCTCCTTACTGCCCCTACCAAGTGTCTGCTGCTTCTAGCCTTACACTACACTCTACAGCTAGCAAGATCCCTAGGAATCTCAATAAACAAAGAAAAGTCCAAATTAGTACCTTCTAAAAATCTAGAATTCATAGGAGCAATTTTCGACACTCAGTCTTGCCTGGTTGCCCTCCTGCTTCACAGGTTCCAAAGACTAAGGTCTCAACTCTGAGTGACACTCGCTCACGACAAGGTCCCAGCTCATGCAGTCCTTCAACTACTAGGATCAGTGGCAGCAACGAGTATGTCAATGGGTGATATATTCTAATCGCTTTCTGATAGCAAATCACATTCCTGGGAATTCTAACGTGATTGCAGACAAGTTGAGCAGATGTATTCTCCTGCCTCACGAGTGGTCCCTCATTCCTGTCATAGCGGCAAAGATCTTCAACCGCTGGGGCCAGCTTTGCTTGATTTATTCACATCCCCCTTCAAACCACAAACGCAGCAGTTACTTTGCCCTAATTCCCCCTCAGGGGGTGCCCCCGAGGGATGCTGTAATACACGATTGGCCCATGGGACTTCTTTATGCCTTTCCATTTCCTCCTCTGATCTCGCAATTCCTAAATAAAGCTCTTCGGTTGAGAAGCAGAGTGATCCTCATTGCACCTTATTGGCCTCGACAAGTTTGATTTCCCTTCCTTTGGCCTCATCTAGTCCACCAACCGTGGATTCTGGATCCTACTCCAGATTTACTGTCACACCTGCAAGGGTTGCTCCATCCAAACATTTAGAGTCTCAAGCTGACAGTTTGGTTTCTCCACTTCCAATAATTGCCATGCAGAATAATCTAGCCTCCCCTGTGCAAAATGTCCGTCAAGCTTCCAATAAGCCATCCACCAGGAAACTTTATCTCAGTAAATAGAAAAGATTCTTAGTTTGGTCTCGAGAGAAAGGGCTAGACCTCCTTTTGGCTCTGGTGAATTCTGTGCTGGACTATTTATTGAATCTCCTTCATTCAAGAGTGGCAGAGTCCACTATTCGAGTATACCTGGTGGCTCTCTCAGACTACCACAGTGGCTTCCAGGAGTCCTCTTTGATATCTTACCGTCTCTGAAAAATCTTTTTGAAAGGTTTTACACATATTAGACCACCCTTCAAGGAACCAATTTGACACTAGTTCTACAAACCTTGACTCATCCTCCCTTTGAACCAGCTGCCACTTGTGATATGAATTTTTTTATCTTGGACAACTCTATTCTTGGTAGCAATTACCTCAGCAAGGCGAATATCTGAACTACAAGCTTTATGCATAAAATGACCTTACATGGTTTCCCATAAAGACAGAGTATCACTTTGGACTAACCCCTCCTTCTTACCCAAAGTTATTTTGGACTTGACCATCAGTCAATCAATTGATCTTCCAGTCGTCTTCCCCAATTTTTCTAATAAAGAAGAATATTGTCTGCACCTGTTGGATGTATATAGACAATTACATTTCTACTTGGACAGGACTAAATCACTACGAAAATCTAATCAATTATTCTTATCCATTTCAGGATCAAAATTTGGAAAACCTTTTTCTAAAGTAACCCTAGCTAAATGGCCGAGAGATTGTATTTCCTTTGCTCTAGTCCTCCTACCAACTAAGGTCAAAGTTCACACAACCAGATCAGTTGCAACATCTGTTGCCTTCCATTCAAGAGCTTCCATGGATGACATTTGTGCAACAGCCACATGGGCCACTCCTCATACTTTTATCACTCATTACAAATTGGACTTCGTCTCCAGGGGAAGAGCATCCTTTGGCTCAGTGGTGCTCATGAATATACTTCCGTAGGGCCTCCCAGAACATAATGTAGTGTGGGACTCTGTCCCATCAGTCGCAAATGAATAAAGATTAACAACATCATATAAAGAAGTTATGTTCTTACCATAACATTCCATCTGTGTTGTTGATCTTCATTCATTCATGACATCCCACCCTCCTACCCCCTGCGAAAGACTCTTGGAGGTTCAGATTTGGTCCTAGCCTCGTGATAGAGATTTTGCTCAGACAAAGCCTCCACTTTATTTCTTATGGGCAAACTCGATCTGAGGTGATAGAGACACAAGCGCTATGAGTAAGCTTAGCTCGAAAGTTTTTTGGCTGGCGCGAGCTTGTTATAACAGCCGACTCAGTTCCCTGGATGGAACCGATACCCATCAGTTATGAATTAATGAAGATCAACAACACAGATGGAACGTTATGGTAAGAACAAAACGTCTTTTTAAGCACCTTTCGCAGCACTGTTAATATTTGGTCTCTTGCTAGACACAGAGTACTGCCAGTGCTTTCTAAGCTTGTAAAACACTTTGCACTGTTAATTTTTTTTTTTAACCAGTAGTGCATGGAGCAGATAAAAGTCCATGCACTACAAAGAATCATGGTTGAGTCACCGATCGTGACGTTTGATTATGTGCCTAGATTCATTACGACGGGAGACACAGTCATAATCCTGTGTATTATACGCACTGGTCACATTTTGACTCTATTATGAACAAGACTGTTACATTAAATATTGAGTGCAAATGGCCAATCAAGCCCATCTGCAAAAACTTCCTTATCAGCATTTATGCATTCCTACCTTTTCACATGTGCAGCTGTGTTGTGCTGGAGTTTATTGAAGACCAAAAAACTAATTTTAAAAACTGAAACATCAGTTTTAATGCTTCCAGCCATCCAGCTGGAAGTAAGCACCATGCATGGACTGCTGATGTCAGTGAATGGAGAATTATACATGGAAGCAGGAAGGATAGTCACTTCTCTTCATGCATTTGTGTGGGAAATGTTTTCTTAATAATAAGATGCACGAAATTTTAATCTCTGGCATTACTGACTAACTGCAATCCTCAGGGACAGCGCATGTTTTACAGGCCAAATTAGGGATATGCTGCACATTTGGGAATGATGCTGATGCAGCGGACTAAACTATACAACAAATGCTAAATAACAAGTACTAACATACATGTAGCATAGATTTTGATTTCTGTGTTTTATAGGTTCATGGGTAAGTACTAGGCTAACTAAACTTGTAGACCATTTTCAGCCTAGCCAATTTCCCTTAAAGCTGAGAATCAAACCCTGCGCTTTGTGTTTGTGAGGTAAATACCTTAACCATTATGCCAACCTTGTTATTTTATTTTTAACAAAAAAAGCTTTCTCCATGTCATTCTTACTTTCCATTCCTATGCATCAACAACAAGGAAAGAGGTTTTCAATGGTGGAGCAAAAAGAGGCATTCCTTTCATTCCGATCATGGTGCATGATATGACCTGGAAGAAGCTACTGTAGTTCGTACAAATCCAGTAGGATAACAAGGCTCATTTAAACATTTTTTTTTTTTAATTAAAACTGCTTGCTTTTCACCTTTAACAAATTTTATGGCAATTGAAACATTAGAAGAAGGAACTGAGGGAAAAACATCATCAGCAAAAAGGTAGGTGTTTGTACTTGGTCGTTAAAACTCAAAAAGTAAAATTAACTTTCAGATACAGTCCCAGCATGTGAGAAACACATGCACCATGATACATGTTAACCTCTTAGTGCAACGATTAAGGACAAGGCCAGAAATAATTGTGGGGGGGTGGGGCAAAATCAGGGACAGATATTTAATACTGCTCTGATAAATTTAGAAAGTTGCTAGAATAGCAAGTTTTGCATTAGTATGCATTTTCAGAAGAATGTGAAGTCTGAAACTCAAATGCTTGCCATTATTTAGCGACTCCAATCTTCAGTGTTTTGCTAGAAAACCACAAATGTTATGTGGGGCAGACCAAAAATATGAGGCAAACATCTGCCATTCTGTGAAATTCTGGACAGTTGAGAGGTATGTCCACAAGCTGTAGATTGCATCTATTTTTACCTGTGTAGCTTCTATGAAAACAAGTATTTAACTTCAGTGACTCAAAGTCCAACATTCACTCTATGGTGGTATTTAAATAAATTGGGTCAATTATTGCTGCAGACAGCAGCAGATATTCTCTAGTTTAGATAGTGTCTAGGCAGAGTTACTTGATTCATTTAGTCCATGGCTTTCCAATGGGCAGCCTGTTTAGATAGTGTCTAGGCAGAGTTACTTGATTCATTTAGTCCATGGCTTTCCAATGGGCAGCCCTCAGGCCACAATCCGGCCCTTCAGTAGCTTTTCTGTCATCAGCAAAAGCCCCAGTAGGGGGGAAATGCATTCTTTTTAGTTAACTGGTCCTCTCACTTTATAAAGTGAGTTCAGGACCAGTTAACTGCATGTTGTGTTTACATCTGCACATAAGCTCCGCTGTGGTATATAGTGCAGAGCCAAGACAGTTCTTGTTCATTTCAGATGTTGCTGGTGGTTTTCTTGGTTTGCAGTGGCTATCGTCTTTGTCAGAGTATGCCGCATTTAAGCCTTAAGGAGAGTTTTTATCGTCTTTGTCAGAGTATGCCGCATTTAAGCCTTAAGGAGAGTTTTCTGTGTGTGTGTGTGTGTGTGTGTGTGTGTGTGTGTGTGTGTGTGTGTGTGTGTGTGTGTGTGTGTGTGTGTGTGTGCGCGTGTGTGTGTAGGTTGGTGAGAAAGGAGAGTAACAGAATGCATTTGTGTTTGTATGACTGCAATGCTGGTGTGTGAGTTTGGTCTGGAAGATTGATGTATTCCTGTGTGTGAGAAAAGGATTGACAGTGTTTGGCTATGTGATGTGTGCTTGGTTATAGTTGGTAGTGTGAATGTTGATTGAAAGAATGTGTGTGTGGGGGTGATTGTTGGAAATGTTTGATTTTTATGTCATTTAAGTGCTTGTACATACATGGACAAACTAGTGAAGGGATCAGTGGGAGAAATGTTTGTCTGGTGTTTGTGTGTACATAGACATACTACTGAAGGGATTGTTGGGGAAATGTTTCAGTCTGGTGCTTGTGTGTACATAGACATACTACTGAAGGGATTGTTGGGGAAATGTTTCAGTCTGGTGCTTGTGTGTCCATAGACATACTACTGAAGGGATTGTTGGGGAAATGTTTCAGTCTGGTGCTTGTGTGTACATAGACATACTACTGAAGGGATTGTTGGGGAAATGTTTCAGTCTGGTGCTTGTGTGTACATAGACATACTACTGAAGGGATTGTTGGGGAAATGTTTCAGTCTGGTGCTTGTGTGTACATAGACATACTACTGAAGGGATTGTTGGGGAAATGTTTCAGTCTGGTGCTTGTGTGTACATAGACATACTACTGAAGGGATTGTTGGGGAAATGTTTCAGTCTGGTGCTTGTGTGTACATAGACATACTACTGAAGGGATTGTTGGGGAAATGTTTCAGTCTGGTGCTTGTGTGTACATAGACATACTACTGAAGGGATTGTTGGGGAAATGTTTCAGTCTGGTGCTTGTGTGTACATAGACATACTACTGAAGGGATTGTTGGGGAAATGTTTCAGTCTGGTGCTTGTGTGTACATAGACATACTACTGAAGGGATTGTTGGGGAAATGTTTCAGTCTGGTGCTTGTGTGTACATAGACGTACTACTGAAGGGATTGTTGGGGAAATGTTTCAGTCTGGTGCTTGTGTGTACATAGACGTACTACTGAAGGGATTGTTGGGGAAATGTTTCAGTCTGGTGCTTGTGTGTACATAGACGTACTACTGAAGGGATTGTTGGGGAAATGTTTCAGTCTGGTGCTTGTGTGTACATAGACGTACTACTGAAGAGATTGTTGGGGAAATGTTTCAGTCTGGTGCTTGTGTGTACATAGACGTACTACTGAAGGGATTGTTGGGGAAATGTTTCAGTCTGGTGCTTGTGTGTACATAGACATACTACTGAAGGGATTGTTGGGGAAATGTTTCAGTCTGGTGCTTGTGTGTACATAGACATACTACTGAAGGGATTGTTGGGGAAATGTTTCAGTCTGGTGCTTGTGTGTACATAGACATACTACTGAAGGGATTGTTGGGGAAATGTTTCAGTCTGGTGCTTGTGTGTACATAGACATACTACTGAAGGGATTGTTGGGGAAATGTTTCAGTCTGGTGCTTGTGTGTACATAGACATACTACTGAAGGGATTGTTGGGGAAATGTTTCAGTCTGGTGCTTGTGTGTACATAGACATACTACTGAAGGGAATGTTGGGGAAATGTTTCAGTCTGGTGCTTGTGTGTACATAGACATACTACTGAAGGGATTGTTGGGGAAATGTTTCAGTCTGGTGCTTGTGTGTACATAGACATACTACTGAAGGGATTGTTGGGGAAATGTTTCAGTCTGGTGCTTGTGTGTACATAGACATACTACTGAAGGGATTGTTGGGGAAATGTTTCAGTCTGGTGCTTGTGTGTACATAGACATACTACTGAAGGGATTGTTGGGGAAATGTTTCAGTCTGGTGCTTGTGTGTACATAGACATACTACTGAAGGGATTGTTGGGGAAATGTTTCAGTCTGGTGCTTGTGTGTACATAGACATACTACTGAAGGGATTGTTGGGGAAATGTTTCAGTCTGGTGCTTGTGTGTACATAGACGTACTACTGAAGGGATTGTTGGGAGAAATGTTTCAGTCTGGTGCTTGTGTGTACATAGACATACTACTGAAGGGATTGTTGGGAAAAATGTTTCAGTCTGGTGCTTGTGTGTACATAGACGTACTACTGAAGGGATTGTTGGGGAAATGTTTCAGTCTGGTGCTTGTGTGTACATAGACATACTACTGAAGGGATTGTTGGGGAAATGTTTCAGTCTGGTGCTTGTGTGTACATAGACATACTACTGAAGGGATTGTTGGGGAAATGTTTCAGTCTGGTGCTTGTGTGTACATAGACATACTACTGAAGGGATTGTTGGGGAAATGTTTCAGTCTGGTGCTTGTGTGTACATAGACATACTACTGAAGGGATTGTTGGGGAAATGTTTCAGTCTGGTGCTTGTGTGTACATAGACATACTACTGAAGGGATTGTTGGGAAAAATGTTTCATGTTGATGTTAGTGGAGTACTTGTGCATACATGAACAAACTGCTGAAAGGGTCATTGGGAGAAATGTTTCATTTTGATGTCAGTGAAGTGTTTGTGCATACAATGACTAATGATTCCAAAATGAAAGGATTGATGGGGAAAATGTTTCAGTTTGATATCAGTGAAGTGTTTGTATGTACATGAACACACTACTGAAGGGATTGTTGGGGAAATGTTTCAGTTTGGTGCATGTGCAAACATGGACATACTACTGAAGGGATTGTTTGATAAACTGGTGTCATTTACTGCTTGTGCAAACAAGTGATCAAAGTGGAAATAACTGCTGGTCACATCTGTGTATGGGGGGGTCAAAATAAATTACTTTGTCAACTTTTTGCTATTTTTATTTTATTATATCTTGTTTGGTATAGCAATTAATTTGCAGCAAATACCCCTTTCAGAACCCACCACTGTAAAGCAATAAAAAGTCTAGATTGGTTAGAACTGTCTCATCAACTAACATATACACAGCTTCTTACCACCTGTAAAATTATCCAGCATCCATCTGCCTGTCCAGCACTAAAAACATTCTACACAACTGTGTTCCCAGTTGGTCATTGCGATCCAGTGACTAAAAACTCCTGTCTGTCTACAAACTTATCAAATTTGCTTGGCACTGTCTGTACTCTTACAAGGTTGCTAAGGCCTGGAACCCCTTACCAATATCCATCAGATCAATACCCTCCCTCCCATCTTCAAAACCACTCTGAAAGACTTCCTAGCTAAAATCCAGCTCCTTGTGTTTTTTGCTCAAAACCATGGTAAACTATATCCGTATATGTGAACAACTACGTTTTCATTCCTTATATCATAAGCCTGTTTTTCTCTCTCTTAATATTGCAATTCTTGTTTGTATTACACTATCTTACTATTAATTTCTCTACAGTCTAAAATTTCTGTAAATATTAAAAGATTGTCATATAACTTGTATCAATTCTTAATCATTGCATTTATATGATGTCTAATTTGCTATAATTAATTAACTGCAGATGTTTTTGTTTTACGTTTGAAGATTGCAAAATTATTGTTCTTAAAATGTTTTATAATAATTTGGAGCCTTTCTCCCCAGGCCTCTGCTGAAAATGGGCTTCTACACAATTGGACTTTCCCGGTAATCAGGTGTCAACAAATAAATATCAGTCAATAGAATTGGCTTTAATTGTTAGATACAGGGTTGTCTGTGGATAAAAGTGACTGAAACTGTTGTCATTTGTTTAAATAAGCATTAATTAGTCTGGCTTTGCACAAATAGTGTGCATATTTTCACTTTCTGTAACATTCAAGCGTCAACATTGCACACAATAAGTAGCTATCTGTGGAGGTCTGGGCAGGATGTTTGTGATACCAACTAATCAGTGGTAGAGTGTTGCACTGAGTAGTTTTGCCCTATAAAAGCACTTAATTCTCCTGAGTTTCTGACTGTCCATTTCCTTGTATGTAAAGTCCTTTTCTCTTTGTGGATTTTATCAAGGGTGGAGCAGTGGTGCAGCGTTTAGCATTTAGCATTGTCGTCTCACAGCAAGAGGTTCTCCGATTAGTTTCTTGGCTAGGGTGCCTTCTGTGCAGAGTCTGCATGCCCCCTGTGCATTTACATGGGTTTCCTCCCACATTCCAAAGACATGCGTCTGGAATGTTTCTCCCTGGGGTTCCACTGAAAATGGTCTCTGTCCCAGTCAGACTTTCCTGGTAAACAAATGTTAAGTAAAATTAAATAAATGATCCAAGTGCTTTGGTTTCTTCTCCCAGACGTCAGTGTAATATATTTATTCTTTTTCTTTTCATCCCAATCTAACACCAGAGTGGAACAAAGTAGATAACTGTCTTTTTGGAGGTAGGAAGGCAGGCACTATTCCCAGAAAGACTGAATATATTTCCTTACTTATGATTTTTTGTTCAGGCTATTGTCAAAAGTTAGTAAAAAAATCTAAGGTGCACCTCAGTGCTTGTACAACTCTGACTTCTGCAGACCCCCATCTTAATTCAGTTACTTCCTCCAGACTTAAATTTTTGTGAAGTCTTTTCACGTTGTTTCTGTAGAAGTATATCCAAGTATCATGAGTTCTTATGGGTTTCCTCCTGGTGCTCTGTTTTCCTCCCTCATTCCAAAGACATGCTGTAGGCAGATTGGACACTCTAAATTGGCCATAGGTGTGTGTGCATGTGAAGCCACCTGGCTGGATGAACATTGGCTGTAAATGATTGTCGCTGTTAAATTGATACCCTGACCCCATGTGTAAAACTGGGTAAATGGGGTTGTGGATGGGTAGTAAATGCTATGAAATAGACAATTTTTCTACAGAGATTATTCTTTGATGTTTACTGGACTTTTTGGCAGCATGTACTGTTGTGAGCAGAACTTGCCCAGAATGAAGAATATGAAAAGCAAATTGACATCTGTTATCACAGATGCACATCTGGCAGATACACGTCACATTGCCACTTCAACAGTTGGTACAGACAGACTACTTGTGCAAAAACAAACAGTGTCAGACATCCCACTAACTGTGGTCTTACATGTCACATATCTTAGCAGCTTTTTATTCTGATTTCTGACATTTGTTGTACACTTTTTGGTAAAATTTCACCTGGATTTGCATTATTTTAAAACTAATATGTGCCTTTGCATAATTGCATTTGTGCTGTATTAGCAAGGATACGATTTGTGAATGTCTCAAGCTGTAAACTTGTCTTCATTCTTGTGAGAATACCGAAATGATTCTAATACTAGCAATGTTTGACTTTTGTTCCTTGACTGAGGTGCAGCACTGTCTGTGGAGTGTATAAAAAGCCGATGCATCTTCTGTATGTTAATGTGGCCCCCTGAGCCTCACCAGGTACTGTAAGTGGCCCCTGAATGAAAATGAGGAAGCGAAATGATATTTGTGGCTTTTCTAATATCTAATCAGTTAAACTAATTATGTTTTCCTGCCAGTGTGGATCAAAAGAAAAAAAGCAAAAATAATTTGTTTTATGACTAAAACAGTATTTTGTTGATCTTACAGCTAAACACAGAACATTTACCTTTGTCCATCTCTAAGTTAACCATTTTATCAGTAGCCATTGAGCTTACAGGTTATCAGTGTTGCCTAAGGTCAAGAGGTTCTCCAGTTTAATTCTCATTTGGGGCTCTTTTTACATGGAGTCTGCATGTCCTCCCTGTGTTCTCATGAGTTATCTCTGGATACACTGATTTCCTTTCACCTCCAAAGACATGCAGTAGGATAATTGGTGATTAAGTTCTGTGCATGTGTGTGTGCGCGCGCGTGCATGTGTGTGTGTGTGTGTGTGTGTGTGTGTGTGTGTGTGTGTGTGTGTGTGTGTGTGTGTTATATAGAAGAAAGGGCTGGTAATCTATTTCCATCCCCCCTTTCCCTTGTAAACTCCATGGAATGGATGGATTCAGCATTATTCATTCAAAGCTTCTTTTAGCACTGTAGTTTGAGTGATTTCACCCATTTTCCTTGCAGATAAGAAAGAATTCCTTTGTCTGTATTCCGTTTTTATTTTAAATAAGGGAACGTGGTTGAGAGGAAGTCTTCTGTTCGAAGGAGTTGCTAATTTTTTATTAGTAGGGGTTCCATTTCTTCCTTTATTTGCATTACTTCCTAGTGTTCATTGCTTGATTCCTCTTTCTGTATCTGCTGCTAGCAAGTAGGTCTTCAGCCCACTTGAGTAGTAGACTTTATAGTATGCTGGGTATCATATTCTAAACTGGATGGTGCAGTGTTGCAGAGGTTAAAGTTGCCGCCTCACAGCAAGAGATTCTCCAGTTCGATTCTCAGCTGGGGTGCCTTCTGTGCAGAGTTCGCATGTCCTCCCTGCATTTGTGTGAATTTTCTCCAGGTGCTCCAGTTTCCTCCCTTGATACAAAGACATGCATCTGGAGCGTTTCTCCCTGGGCCTCCGCTGAAAATTGGCTTGTTTCAAGTCGGACTTTGCCTGTAAACAAATGTTAAATAGTAAATAATAAAATTAAAAAAATAAATTTTAAAGCATTTTTTTTCTACAGGTGCTTATAAATGTACTTCTCTTTCTTGAAGTCAAGGAAAACGTGTTGTCCACACAAGCACAAGTATCACTCAGTGTGAGGAATTTGGCATTTTTTTCCAGAGTTTGGCTAGAATCAAGTCATTTAACTGATAGTACTGGAATTTTGGAGATTGATTGTGGGTGTCATCTAGTTTTAAAAACCCTCCAAGTCCCCTGTATACATAATTCTGTTTGACAGATGCCAGTCCAAGTTTGCAGAGTTTCTTTCAGAAAAGCCATGCAATTACTTCCTCCAACTTTTTTCTGAAGTACATCTGTTCTACATATTTACTTCCACTGTCTGCCACATCACTCAGTAATGAGTAAGTAGCATTTCAGCAGGTCAGGAGGACATTTTCTGTCTCTTCTAGACTTTTCTTATTGGTTTTAACATGGTTGTCGGTCTTGTCAATAATTGTCATTCCTTCTTTATAGGTTTTGTCCAGTTTCTCATTTTTACTTACAGGATCTATTTCTGTTTGCTTAATCAAACTATACTGAGAACAGTGATGTTCTGTGACTTAGCATCCAGAAGAAACACAATTGTTTTCTTACTTTCTTCTATTTTTTTTTTTTTTTGCAGAAGGCATGCAGTTACCTACATATCTACATTTTACTGATTTAATTTCAGTTAATTCTTCTTTAATATTGGCAAATATGTGTTTTATAAGGTCTTTAGTTTAGAAGGTAAAAATAGAGCTTCCTAACATTACGATACTGAAGTGAAAGCAGTCCCCTGAACCTTTTTCTTGTTCACCATTAAACTGATACCTCCGTAACTGTCCACCATCCATAGTGCAGTAGGGAAGCTTGGGAGGGTTCCACCGACAGATGTCTAGGGAAAAATTGAGTTTCAATGTGTTTGCACCTATACAGGGAACCGCTAATCCCTGTTTTATGGTGCACTGCAACACGCAAATGCAAGGCTTAAATATAGGTGCAATTAAGACACTTTTAATGTATCAATAGGAAAGTACACAATGAACCTTCCTCCAGAAATCCCCAGCTCAGGCAAGGCTGAATCTACACTCTTCTGCCACAAGGGAGCAGAGGAGCCCTTCTTAATGTAATGTGGCTGGTTTAATGTTCAAGTGTATCAATATCAGGATAGATTCAACCGGTCTGAATCTAGTCTATGCTATCAAGGTATCAGAATAGTGAACATCAAGTGCAGAGAAGTGCAAAAAATACTTCGAGCCCTTTTGTGTGTTTCCCATCTCAGATAGGCCAGGTAAACACCTAGTGCTATCAGATGAACAGTCCCAGTCCTCCCAGTGCAAAAGCACAGTAAAGGAGTGTCCGGAATGAAATGCTTCCACAAGTAAACTTAAACAGTACAAAATGCTACCACAAACAAACTTAAAGTTATAGATACACCAGCGTACTTTAAACAGCTTATATAAGTGTCATTTTTTAATAAAAGTACTTTGCTTTGAATAAATGAGCCAGAGCCACTCAATTGTGCAGATTTTATAAAGGCACTAAAACAAGATATAAGCTCTCTAGCCAATAAAACTACATTCAGAAAACTCAAGTATTTCCTCAACCTCAACAGACCGGGCTACCTCCCAGTGTACTTGATGGAAAATCCACTGACCTCTTTTGCGTAAAAACAATTGATTGCTAGAGTGTACAAATATACTACTTTATCCAACAGCTAGCTAGGTCAAGTGGAACAGACAGTGGGAGGCAAAATGCACTTTTCCAATATAAGCACAAGGAAAGGCAAATAAGTAATTCAGGATATCAACAGTAGTATAGAAAGGAAAGGCAAATACATAATTCAGGATCTCAGCAGCAGTGTAGAAAGGGGAGGAGCTTATGAAGCTCAATTTACAGTAGGGGTGGGCAGCTTAAAGTCACTAGGTTTAAAAAGAAAATCAACAATCTGGAGGGTAGGTGGGAAACACAGCAGGGAATCACCCGCAGTGTTTTAGTTTATGCAGGCTTCAAATCTTTTCAAAGACAGAGGCCCAGAATTTACTGAGTATTTAGGTATCACTCAAGAGACAATTTAACCAATAAGAAAAACATATGAAAATGAGCAGCCTAGATATTTTGTGACCACTTCTCATGTAGAACAAAAACACCTGGCCAAGCAGCTTTCTTAAAACAGAAAACAGAATGAAGCAGGTATCAGAAAGCAGCTCTAAAAGGTCACAGACAAAAAATATAGGTTTTCTCACCCAGCAGGGTATCACCAGCAGTGATTTAGTTTATGCAGGCTTTAGATCTTTTCAGACAAAGACAGAGGCCCAGAGTTTCTCTGAGTATTTAAGAAACTATCACTCAAGAGACAATTTAACCAATGCAAAAAGAATATGTGAAATGGGCAGCCTAGATAATTTGTGTCCACCTCTCATAAAGAAAAAAAAAAACATCAGGCCAAGCAGATTTCTTAAAAGAAGAAACAAAATGGAGCAGGTATCAGAAAGCAGCTCCAAAGGGTCACAGACAAAAATATAGTTTTTCTCGCGTCTATATTACATAATTGAACTTTTAAAAGTTCGAATGTCATATGGTCAACACCATATGATCGAACTTTTAAAAGTTCTAAAATGTAATAAAAAAATAAACCAAAGAAAAAAACTACCTGAACGGTTTAAGGTGGGGGGACAAGCCCCCTGCACCTCCCACATGGGGGGCTACATCCCCTACACCCCCGCTCTTTAAATATACCAACTCTGAGATCGCACTACAGTTCAGAAAAGGGAAATCTTCCCATTCTGCACTGTACGGAGATCTCCATTGAAACATTCGAACTTTTAAAAGTTCAACAACGTGATATAGACCTGGTTTCTCATCTATCAGGAAATCACCAGCAGTGCTTTAGTGTATGCAGGCTTCAAATCTTTTCAGACAAAGTCCTTCAGCAGGCATCCCGTGAACTCCAAGGTTCAAGACTGAACAGCAAAGATAAGCTGGCTATATTTATACTATTAAAAAAAACATCTTTATTGAATTATCACTTTTGATGCATGTAATCATGCATTTATATAAATGAAAAACTATTTTGACATATTTTCATTTGCAGACATTATAAATCACTTATTATCTATCCAGTCATTGTCATTCAAAAATTACAAGGCTCATTCAAGTCCTGCCTTACCTTAAACCTAATTCCTCCTCCAAAACATTATTCTGCCTTCATTGTTCCAATGACTCCCTTTTTTTTTTCTATGTAATTTGCGCCAACCCTTTTCTAAAGATCCCACTTCCAGTTGTTTTGTCTCTGTTATGATATTCATTACTTCTGGTACAGCTGGTTTAGACTTTGATTTCCACTTTCTAGTAACCGCTTTTTTGGCAACCAGCAGAATTAAACTCATCAAGGCTTTACTATGTCTAGGCAATTTCAATTCTGTATCATAGCTCAAAAATAATTTCCTTAGTTACACCAATTTTCTCAGCCACTATTTCTGTTAGAGTAGTCTGCATGGAATTTTTGAAATATGCCATCTCATTACACTCCCAAAAATATGATCTCAGTTTCCTCTTTTTCCCCGTCACATCTCCAACATTTGCAATTTACCTCATGAAAAATTCTGGGGAGTCTGTTTAGAGTATAAAAACACCTATGCAAACACTTCCAAGCAAAGATCCTAAATCTTCTAGACTTTATTGCATATTTGGGTACCATGTATATATCCCCCATTGTTTCTTTATGAATTACTCGTCCAGTCTCTCTTCCCAAACCTTCCTAACCTATTCTTATTGGCTACTATAGTTATTATGCAATATTTATGTTCCTTACTAATTATCCCTTTTAACAGCAGCTTCTGCTCAAGGTTCTACTAAAAACTCTGCCATTGCTGGTCTTTCACTTAGGATCCGCCTATTTCCTTCTCTATGCCTATACTCTGATATAAATCCTTAATGGGGAAGGCAATCCCTAGCTTGCAATTCAAATGAATTCTTGGCCTCTTTCCATTCTATTACCTTTCCCTCTCCAATTATTGTCTACCAGTACCTTGGCTCCTTTGACAATTTTCTCCAGTAAATTCCAACCCCCACTTGCCTATTCTCTCTACCCCTAATTGCAGTCTTCCAGCAGAATCTCCTTTCTGCAACACCCTTGCTGGCTTAGCTCTTAGAATACTTTCTGCTACTTTATGAATATTATATTATGTATGGTTATTGTTATTCTCCTTAATGATCTGCATCCAAAGTCCCAGTCTCTCCTTGTTTTTTGAGCTCCCCCCTGTTTCATCATCATCACTTTTCACTTTGAATTATCATTATGTGCATGTGTTATGTATAGGAACTTTAACTGTGTAGCTCTGCAATACCCCTTCAAATCAGGTAATCCAAAACCACCTTATTCTATTGGAAAGATCAACTTCTCTCACTTGACTCTTGCCCTCTTCCATTCCCAGGTAAAATCCTTCAATTCTATATTACTTGCTATCCACATCTTCTCCTCTGGTTTATAAAATATGCCTGACCTGTGTATAAAACTAAAGGGACTAAAAATATTTTCACTGCTTGTATCTTACTGTCCATATCCATATGCAAAGGCTTCCAGTTTCTCAGTTTTTGTATTATCTTTTGTTTAGTCTTTATTCACATATCCTTAGCTGCCATAACAGAATCCTAAGTACTTCATATATATATGTGTGTGTGTGTGTATATATATATATATATATATATATATATATATATATATATATATATATATATATTGTTCTGTCATGTTTTTTTGCATGTTTACGTGGCCTTTCAAGCTTATTTTACTATTACACTAGCAGCTGAGATGTTAGGAATCATCCCTCTTTTCTCAACTGTCATGGTCTTGCAGTTCTTTTACTTTTTTTCTGAAAATCTATACCCAGCCTTTCTGCTGGCGACTAGATGTTGCAACTAACTTTCTACACACCACAAAATATTCTAGTTTTCAGCTTTTTGCGGAACATTTGCTTAACTTTATAACAAACAAAATCAAAGAGATGTTAATTCAAAACAGAATCCTGTTAACCAGCTTAAAATGTATTAAAATTTAAATTTTTCTTTCACTTTCTAGTATGTTCTTCAGCACTACAAATAAGTGCTAAACTAATATGTGAATTGAGTGCATGTTGTATTTACTGCACTGAGTACTTAGTTGCTTAGGTTGTTAGAAGGTATTAAAACAACTTATTTTATGCTGCTCTGTTCAACTTCAAGTCTGTGTGAGAGAGAGTGTGTGTGTGTGTGTGTGTGTGTGTGTGTGTGTGTGTGTGTGTGTGTGTGTGTGTGTGTGTGCGTGTGATGTTCATGTAAACAAATGTTACACACGTTTCTACACATTCTTTTACAGTTGCTTTCATTTACTTAAGAAATTATATTCTGCTGCCAGTATAACATTCCAGCATGAAGGGGGGGGGGGGCGCATTAATTTCTGCCCAGGGCCCCACTTTGTCATACATTTGGCTAGCCACCTACTGACATACTATAAATGATTCATGAGAAAAGTAAAATTGCTAAATGACAACACGAGGCATATCATCCTGCAATTCTTTACTCTTTAAGAAAAATCTCGACAATTAGATAGGAAATAGAAAATTCACCCCAGGGATCACTTCTGTGGCTCTGCTATACAGGGGCGCAGGAAAATAACTTTCTTGAGTGGCGAAAGCCAGGGAACCTTTTTGGCTAGGCTTATATAGGCCCCGGGGCCAATAGCCTAATACCTACCTATGAACCTATAAGAACCTACTTGTAAAAGACTGTTTCATAGGAAACTAATATCTATCCAGCAATCTTATCCTCATAAACACAGAAGATAAGACCAAACCTTCTCCTCTTCACTTTCTCCAGATAGAGATAAAGTTGAAAGGGCAAAGTAGTTAGTGACTTACATCCTTTTCTGTGCCACTGGGAGTTTTGTGCTTAGAGTTCAGTATACTTCAGCAAGCATTATATCCATGGAAGGTCAGAAAAGGGATCTGCTGTGTATCAGCAAAGTGAAAAGGCAGTTCTTCCTTTAAACAAACAAAAAAAATATTACATAGCATCTCTTTGTATTATGATAACTTATCTGAAAGAAATTACGTGCAACAACTTTACTTGAAATTGTCATATTATGACTGAATTACTTGTACTGGTTAGAAAAAACAATGTTCATCATACTGATCACTGCTGCAGTAGCTTTAGCTATATAAGTTTATTCTGCTAAGGCCAGCTTCCAAAGCATAAACCATT
Organism: Protopterus annectens; assembly: GCF_019279795.1. Lineage (NCBI taxonomy): Eukaryota > Metazoa > Chordata > Ceratodontiformes > Protopteridae > Protopterus > Protopterus annectens. The sequence goes on along the minus strand of NC_056750.1, from coordinate 13,046,990 downwards.
AGCCATCGCAAACAGAGCTGAATAAAAACAGTGGTTTGATTGCCACGGTCTTCAGAGCTTTCCTGCTGTGGAAGAGCACTCCTCCTGTGAGCTTTCAGTGATCGATTGCCAGATAACACTTTTCTGTTGGACATATAAGTTCCCTTTTAGGAGAAAAAACTTCCACTTTTTAATTTTTTTGACAGAAAGTGAATTTTTCTGAGAAATTAATAATTGTAAGGAAGGAAAAATGTTTTTATAGACAGTCATGGCTTTTAGCAACTTTTCAACAAGAACATTAGTTTTAACTTTTTGGATAAAAGTTGTTCAAGCTAACTTAAAACTACTTTTTTTCCATGGGGACTGAGGTAAGTGTTTAAAGTGCTTTTCACTTTGTTTTTGTCAGAAAATGTGACTTTTTTAATACTTAACTGTTTTACTGACCTCTCCTGTCAGGCTTCCCTGTGAATCAGGCTTTTTTTTTTTTTTTTTTTTTTGCTTTACCATGGAGCAACTTACTAGTTCCTTGGTTCCTCTTTCTTTCAGCCACAAAAGATACAAAAAAATGACCAAGCATTCTTCATCAGGCTACTGAAGTGCCTCAGGCACAGTGAATCAGATGTGGTGATTTTTGTTTCCTCAGACCATTCATTGTTTTATGTCTCTTTCTGGTGTAGTCCCTACAGCCACCATAGACCATGGGTTAGACTCATCCTCTGAGGCTGTTAGAGTGTTGTTGCCAGGTGAAGGAGAGCCACTGCTGTCTACCTTGGAAGATGAAGCAGGGAATACAACACAGGTCTAATTCTTCAGAAATTCCTGTCAAAAGAAAGCAAAAAGTTAGGCACTTGTCTTCTCCTGTCTCAGTTACCTTGAACAAGAGTGATTTATTGCACTTAGCTTAGGGTTTGGTTCAGGCTGTTGATAGTTCCACCTCTTGTGTTCCTGGTAAAAGAAAAAGAGATTCTTCATTTTCTGAGGAGGTTCAGTATTTTGAGCCATAAAATGATTGTGAGGGGATAATTTCTGTTTTTGTTCTCCTCTGGTTTCTAATTCTGGTTCTGAGGAATGTTTGACTTCTGATGAGTCTCTTGGAAGGATTGTCTTCTTCTGAAACAGTTTCAAGAATGAATCAGTTGTTTCAGTGAGAGCATGATATTCCACTGTCTCTTAAAAATATGATTTACTGCAACTGGAATTTCCTTAACCTACTCCAGTTCCTCCTGTATGTCCAGCTTTGGAGTTTGTATTTATTATAGTCTGCGATTTGGCTGGCAGCCAGCCTGCTGCTCCCAAGAAAGTAGCTAGATTGTGTAAAGTCCTCCAGTCTTATAAGTTTTTAGATTCTAGCCCCAGATCAGACCCAGCAGTGATTACTCTGGTAAACCCAGCTGCTCGTAAGCAACAGTTAATGTCAGTTATTCCCCATCTGAGATGGATGGGAAAGGTTTTGATACATTTAGGGAAAAAGTGTATTGTTCTGCATTACATATTTTTAGAATTCTCAGTTGTCAAACTCATATGTTAAAGTAGTCAAGGAAAGTTTATGCTTGCTTTTTTTGAGAGTATGAGGAACTTTACAGCATCTTTTCCTCATCTGAGGAAAAAGCATATTTGAGTAATTTTATGGCTTCTGTGTTCCAAGTAGCTATCTGTGCTTTGAAATATGCTTATGATTCAGATAATGTCAATTCCTAGACTGTTGCTACTGGAAATGTTATGAGGAGATTTGTTTGGTTGCATACTCAAAACCTTCCTGGGGACATTAAAGCTGACATTTTAAATTGTCTCTTAGACAGAAAGGTAGTATATGGACCATCTGCTGCAGAGGTAATTAAAAGGTATGGTGAGAGAGGTAAGCTGATTCAAGGAATTTCCCAGAGTTTTTGTCTTTTTTCTTTGAGTTTGTCAAGTGATTTGATGGTACCTCAACATTTTTTAACAAAAAGGCAAAATAAACAGATACTGCAAGCTACTGGTACGCCGGCATTTAAAAAGAAATGGCAGGGAAGTTCTAAGAAGAAAGGAGAAGCCCCTAGAATGACTTTTTTCAAATTCCCCCACTATGGTAAGCCTTTAATCCTTCTCAAAAATCTGAACCTTCATTTTTTTTCCTTTGGCAACAGATAGTTTTAGACAAATTGGTTCTGAAAGTGATTCATCTTGAATACAGATGGCAGTGGGAATCTCTACCTGTCTTACAAGAGAATCCTCCTCATCTACCAGATAAACTTCTCATTTCCCCGCTATCATTTAGCATTGGCTGAATCGGGGGTGATAGAACCAGTCCCTCCTCCTCAGAGAGGACAAGGTTTTTATTCAAGAATGTTTCTGGTGTCAGTGAAAGAAGATTCAGAGATGAGATGTAGATCTTTCCTTTTTAAACCTCTTTGTGATAGTGCTCAAGTTCAAAATGTTTTCTCTTCAGAAACTGTTACTAGTTATGCATAAGTTAGGATCTGATATTGTCATTTTCATTCACTTCTCAACAAATGGGTCTCGGATTCGACCTCAGATCTCACTCAGCTGCATTTCTTTCAGACTCTTGGATCCGACTCTTGAGCTTCTTCCTTTACCCATAATGTCATAGACCCCTGTATTACCTCAGATCTTTGTTTGCCACTGTTACAGTACAGACATAGAGTGCACTGCCTCGAGCTCTGGGAATAGTTTATTCACCTGTTTGTGAGTGAAAAATTAGATTTTTCTCCCCTTTTTTGGTTATATTATTATCTAATTAATAATAAAGTACAAAACAACTGAAAACCATAGTAACTTTATTAAGCTTAATGAAACAAACAACTTGTAAGTGCTTTCATTCTATACATCGAACTTCTTCAGATCAAGTTGCACCAAGTTAAAACACAATTTAAATAAATGAATTACAATCACATGATCACAAACCCCTTAGTGAATTAACCCTTTCCAGTTCAGTACTCCTACAAAGTTCTCCCTATCATTCAAACCAGGGAAAACACAATCATTTAATTTTATTTGCCAGCAGTACTCCTTCTGATTTAATTCATCCTCAGCATCACCTTTCATTTAAGAATTATATACTTGATCGATCACAGAAAAAACAAACCTTACATTATGTAAAACTTCCAAATGCATTTTTCTCACGTTTTCCTAAAGCATTACTTAATTCTAATTTTTATTGCTTTTACATGCTCATATATTCTCATTTGAAATGTTCTAATGGTTCTGTCAACATAAAATGCAGGACATAATTACAAAGGGCAATATACACAACATATTTAGATCTGCAGTTATATTTGTTGTGTACTTTAATCTCATAATTTCTAGCTCCTAAAATTATTCTATTCTTTTCAGTAGTATACTTACAATAATTACAAATGGCACACTTAAACATTCCTTTTTCTGAATCTAATCTTCTTTTAAATTCTTGCCTCTTTTGGAGACAAAAGTAGGGCTTTGCCCAATAATATTTTTTAATTCTTGGAAATTTATCAAGAACCTGCAATAATTTTTTATTATAGTTCTTATACTTTTTCATCCACTGAATTATCAAGGGAACAAGCTAAGGAAACTCCTTTTTATTTCTCGTTTTGTTGTTCATCCTAGTCCTCTCAAAACCTTCATTTATTTGTTTGCTATTTCTTTTAATGTCTGCCATAACATTATTAACCACTTGCTGAGGATACCCCCTTTCATAACATTTAACCTTTGTTGCTTCACAGTCAGTATAAAAAAAATCATTATCACAGGTGAATTGACTCACCCCTTGAAACTATCCTTTCACTATATTAGCTTTAAGACTTTTATTGTATATACTATCATAATGCAAGTAGCTATTAGTCTGCATCTTTTTTAAATATTCTCACCTTTAATTTGTTGGCAGACTTATAAACCATTAGATCTAAAATTAATACTTGTTTTGTCCACTTTAAAAGTAAAATTCAAATATTCAGTGTTGCTCTCCTACTTCGGACACAATAGAAGAGTCTTTGTGGGTTCTGTTCAAACAGCTTTATTATATACAAACACATCACGATAGAAGTTTATTGACTTTAACTTAAATAACTTGTATACAAATTAACTACTGAAATCAAACATGCTCATTCTCTGGCTGCACTCTCAAAATGGCACTGGGAATAGCACATGCCTGATATTTATATATGCACACTCAGCCTCTGACATGCTTCTTAAAGCTGCAGCACATACACTCTGATCTACATCCTCCCTCTTTGAGAAATAGATCATGCAATGTTATGAATCTATTTGGCATGCATATATCACAGGTAGTTCTATGTCACACAATTATACAAGGCTAGGTACATATATACAATTAAGTCCATGTTGCTGCATATTTCACATTGGGCCTGGATATTCGACCATATCGTGTGACATAAAACTGGGAATTAGGTTTAACAACTGGAGATGTCTCTACAGAATGTTCAGCCTTGGAAGTATTTGGAACATCTTCAGGAATGGAAGTAAAGTATTGAAACACATTTTGGGATGGAAACAACGTTTGATTCACTCTGAGCTCTAGAGTCTGTATTACAGGAACAGTGCTGCAATGATGATTCTGGTACAGGAAGAAGATGCCTGAGATTTCAACTGTACTCCACACCGTCAGATTCTACAAAGTAGGATCTCTGCTCGGCTCGCCACATATACATGTAACTTGACCAATCGGGTCAAAACCTTTTGCCGTTTGCATTCTCACTGTCTCTCCTTCCCTCAACAGACAAATAAATCTGCTCAATTTATCATAACTGGACTTCTGGACAGAATGCTCCTTGGATAATTGAGCCTTGGTGGTTCTGTTGTTCTTAGCTTTAGGCCTCAGTAAACTGGAACTAATAGGTAGCATCATTCTGGTCTGTCTGGATAGAAGTCTTTAAACAGGTGAGCCAAGAATATCGTCACGGGGTATGATTCTGAGATTAAGTAAATTCAAAAAGACATCGGTATTGTCATGCTTTGACCTTTCAGGTAATTGCTTTGCACAATGCACTGCATGTTCAGCTAGCCCAGTTGACTGTGGATATTCAGGACTGCTAGTGACATGTACAAAGTCCCATTCATTGATATAACATTACACTTTGAACCAGTGTCTCCTTTCAGCTGAGTGGCTTTACCATTGATCCGGAGTGTACAAAACACTTCACTCTTTGCTAGTAAATTCACTGTATCAACCCTCTCACCAATTACTGATACACCATGTACATGGAAAGTTGGCTGCTGCAACTCTAATTGATCAAGTTGCTTTTTTGTGTGACCTTTCTTTAGAATTGAGTGGGGTTTACTTGATTTGCAAAACTTTTGAAAATGGTTCCATTTTTTACACTTGTGACATTGCTGACCAAATGCTAAGCATTTCTCTCTTTTAGACTCATGTTTGGCACCACAATTGTGACAGTTAACAATAAAGCTGGACATGGGTTTTACTGAATCATGCTTGTACTTTTCCTGGTGGGCCAGGAGGGGCTGTGCCTGCCATGTGCTTAGGCCTACTTCTGTTTGCCACATGTTGCATGCTGTCCACATTTGCTCTGGAGACTGCTGAAACCACGCTCTTGTCATTTGTAAGCATACTTGTGTGTTTCTCTGTCACTTCATGGATTTGGCAAATCTCATTGGCTTTACTCAACATTAAATTACTGTCACGAAGCAAAATCTTTCTCACAGCAGCACTATTAATACCACACATGAGCCTGTCCTTTATTAACTCATCTTTTAAGTCACCAAACCGACACATTTTGGCTTTGTTTCTCAGGTCACTTATATAAGCTGCAAAAGGTTTCCCTGGTTTCTGATCTTTTGTGTAAAACAAATGCCTCTCTAAGGTAATATTTGTCTGGGGGGGTTACACATTTCTCTGAACCTGTGCTTCAAACACTCAAGGTCTTCCCTTGATTCAGTCTGTACAACAATATGACGATCTTCACCTTCTCCCTCATATACTGCTGGTGCATACACAAATGAACGCTCTCTTTCTTTGGCCTCTGACCCAGCTAGGTTTAACAAAATGAATGCCCTGGTGAGTGCATCTTAATCTGGATAAATTGCTTGTATAAAAATATTGTACTCTTGCTCAAATATTCTCCAATTCCCTGCAATATTCTGATCAAAACCAAGTGGTAAGGGCTTTCGAAATCCGTTTGCCCTATTAACAGATACCAGTGAAACGTTTTGCAAATAAGCACAAACACATACACATATGCCAGAAGTTTATGCCAGTATTTGTAACTTTGCCCGATAGCACAGTAAGCCTCTATATAACTGAACTTTGCAAAATAAGTCTCTTGGGCACTGTAATACTCTTGAAATTTACTGTATTGCAAGAAATCACCTCTTATCAGTGTAAGAAACATATCAAATAACTGCACTGTGCAAGCCTCTGTGTAACTGAACTTTGCAAAATAAGTCTCTTGGGCACTGTAATACTCTTGAAATTACTGTATTGCAAAAGTAATTTATCATCATTTTAAGAAACATTTCACATAACTGCACGATGCGAAAGAACTGGACAAGAGAAGCTCAGAGTCAATAACATTTCGAAGTGATTGCACTTTGCGGTTAAACTGTACACAGCACACTGAAATTTCCCCAAAATGGAGGTACCTTGCCAGGCAATTCTTTACAGTGCAAGAAACACACTGTAATGGCGGCACTTTGCGAATAGACATGCCCAGTGCAAGAAACTTTTCAAAATGGTTATATTTTGACTGTACTTCACAAAATAGTTGCACTTTGCCCACAAATAAACACTCCGGAATGCATGCACACTAATAAGCACACACTGTAAGTACCTTTGCCAACTTTGAGATACTTCGAATAACTCTAGTTATGCCATACAATACAAAGTCGTAGTTATGCCAGAACACAGCATGTTGCCAAAAAGCATGCAGTCGCCTTGCTTTATTTACATTTAATGTGCGCTTTTTGCCCTTATTATATTCGTTTTGCTCATTTAATATCTTTTCATGCCCGTTGTACATTTCTTGTGCTCATTTTACTCTAAGTATGCCCATTTTACCTTAAACATGCTCATTTTGGTTTTCTGATAATCATTTTGTCAAATATCTTAATTTTAAACATTTACCTTAGTTAATAAACCTTTCGTGCCTCCTGCTTTTTAATAATGTGGTTTGTGGCCTTGTAATACTCCATTTTATCTTTTTTATAAAATAAGCAGTTTGTGCGAATTTTCATTACCTTTGATTCTTTTCTGGCTCTTTTTGAGCTAGTTTCTCTTAGTTTACCTTCATTGTCATCTCTGCAACTCATGGCTCCGAATATCATTCTTTGGAATCCTGGTTCTGACACCATGTCGCTCTTCTACTTTGGACACAATGGAAGAGTCTTTATTGGTTCTGTTCAAGCAGCTTTATTATACACAAATACATCACGATAGAAGTTTACTGACTAAGTTAAGTAACTTGTATACAGACTAACTACTGCAAACATACATGCTCACTGTTTGGCTGCACTCTCAAAATGGCACTGGGAATAATACGTGCCCGGTATTTATATGTGCATGTTCAGTTCTTGATATGCTTCTTAAAGACACAGCACATACACTCTGATCTACACTCAGTAACATTATTTAAGTATAACATAAAATGTTTTAGCTCATTTTCAGATTCCTTCCACAAAAAAAACAAATCAGCAGTAAAACGCTTAAAAACTACTATACTCTTGTGAAAATCAGACGTGTGTGAGTGTGTGTGTGTGTATATATATATATATATATATATATATATATATATATATATATATATTTCTCCCATCCAGTCATAAAAATATTGGTGTAGCTAGGGGACATCGCTGCCCCCATAGCCACCCCATTTTTTGCCTGAATATTTCATTCCTAAAAGTAAAAAAAAAAAATCATATGTTAAAATAAGATTAATCAATTCAGTGAACAACCTCATTTGGTCGACATTAAACAAACCAGAAGTTCGTAATGCTTTGTTAACATATTCCAGGCCCTCATCATTGGGAATACTACAAAGTATCATCTACTACAACTTTACTAACAAACTCACTAAACTGAAATAATTCTCTGATGTATGAATCACTTTGACGCACCAAATTTTGCAAAAATGTAATCACTATAAATAACCTTAGATTCAGTTTTATTGCCTTGACTGGCCACTATAGGTCTAAAAGTGGGTTCATCAAAATTCTTATGAACTTTAGGAAGGCCAAAAAAAACTTCCTAACTTTGGAAGCAAAATACAGAAAAATTCAGCTATATCCAAATTAATCAGTTCTTAAAAACTTTCTTCAGTGCAAGAATCTATAACATTATAAGCTGTTTTAACTAATGTTATAATTTTGTTCTTTCATAAAAAGTTTGATCAGATAAAATTCTTTGTAATTGCTCATAACAATAAATAGCATCTAATACTACTACTGCATTCCCTTTATCAGATTTTATTATGTATAAATCAGCATTATTTTTCAATTCCATGAATGTAGCTCTTTCTTTTTTTCTTATATTATAAAACAAGGACTAGCCTTATTATTCAGTAAATCTCTAACATTGTTCTCACACGTGAGTAAAAAAAGCATCTAATTCAGGTCTGAGGGGCAGATTAAAAATGCTAGGTTGTCTAAAATATTCTTTATCACACACTACTTCATTCATAAAAACATTTTAAATTAAGCTTACTTACATATTCCCTTAGAGAATTTATCGAAGAAATCAAATTTGCCCTTGAGAGGGTGCAAAACTTAAGTCTGTACCTCCAGACCATTTAATTTTCATGATTTAAAACAGTCTTTAATTAATAATTTTAAATGCATTATTAACAGTACCTTTATTAGATAAATCATATTTTCTTCCTTGTTTGTTGTTCACATATTCCCTGTTGTCTTGATGCTTGCTCTACTGAAAATTCAAATTTTGATTTTTGTTCCAAAAATACTTTCTTTTTGACTTCTGAAAATTCAGTGTATGAGCTACACCTTGTGCCCATGTTCTTTTTCCTGTTCCTCCTTCTTGATAAATTTGAACATTCTGAAAACCCTGCTTAAAAGTCTGCTGTCCGTTGTCTTGAAAACCCTTATGTAGCATTCGCCAGTCCCTAGAACTACTTTGTTCAAACCTGTCATTTTGATTATCAACATATGCCTCATCTTCCGAATTTGTTCTCATTCTCTTCGCTACTTTACCTCTACCATCTTTGATAGAATCCACATTTTCTGAGGCAAATCTCTCATTTCCAACAGTTACTACGGTTTCCTTCTGTAATTCATCATTAGTAACTCTGGAAAATGGCAGAACAAAATTCTCCCCCTCCTCATAGTCCTTATCTCTGTTAAACTTCCTCAATTTCCATTTTTTTCTGTGAGTAAGAGGGGTATGCTTGTGGATGAATGAATGAGTGTGTGTTTTTTGTCTGTGTGTGTGTGTGTGTGTGTGTGTGTGTGTACGGTGGGGGGTGCCTTTGCTAACTCGATGCATGGGCTTCTGCAGAGAACACTATTCATTTTAATTATTTATTTATTACATTTGGTCACCAGAACAGTCGGGATGTAGATTTAATGAAGATAAAACAAAGGCTATAACTGTAAACTATGTATCCAGCGACATGATAAAATGAAGTAGTTAGGAGTACGTATTAAAAAAGATTCAGTTCGGGCAGCTAAAAATATGTAGCAAGAGACTAAAAAGATAAAACAAAAACTGAGAAACTGGAAGCACTTGTTTACGGATACGGATAGCAAGATGCAAACAGTGAAAATGTTATTAGTCCCTTTAGTTTTATATACAGGTCAGGCATATTTTTATCAAACAGAGGGGAAGTTGTGGACAGTAATTAATAAAGAGTTGAAGGATTTTATTGGGGAGAGGCAAGGTTCAAGTGGGACAAGTTGATCCTTCTAATGGATCAAAGTGGTTTAGGATTACCTGATTTGAAGGGATAGAGCTACTCAGTTAAGGCTCTTATACATAGCACAGACAGAAAGTTATAATTCAAAGTGGAAAGTGATGATGAAGCGAGGGGAAGAATTCAAGAAATAAGAAGAGAGTGTCATTTTGGATGCATATCGTTAAGAAGAATAACAACAGCCACAGAATATTATAGTGGTCCAAATGGAGAGATACGTTTGCAAGCAAAAGAGAGGAGCACCAAACTGAATTCATCCTCAAGTCTTGGTGAGTACCTTCAAGAGGTGGACCCTGTGTTTTTTTACAAAATCTCACCAAGATGACACTGATATATAGACTGTATTTATGTATTTATATAGCATATATCATGGACAGAAGTAGGTTAAAAAATAAAAAAGACAGATGGGTGCACAAGTTGCAGGATAAAAAAAGTGCCCAATCCTGGTAGGTGCACTGGTGCCAGGAATGGAAAAAATGAGTGTACAATCCTCATGGTATGGCAACATTGCTACAATTGGGCTAGGTCAGCCCCAGAGGGAGGATGGCCCCCTGTTGTAGAAGGAAGTAACAGTCCACAAAAACAAATCACAAAAACTGATAGCCAATGAAGAGCCATAAAGACAACAGAGCAGACTATTTTTATTTTTATTTATTTATTTAAATTTGTTAACCGGGAGTGTCCGACTGGACGTAAGTCCATTTTCAGCAGAGGCCCGGGGAGAAAAGCTCCAAACTTACAATATACTATTGAGGATAAGAAAGAAATTATGTATTGTAACTGTTATGCAAGAAGCCCAGAATTTCAAGACAGAAGATATACAAAAAGATTAAGAGAGAAATCAGAGAAAAGAAAAATACTCCTACAAGAAAAACTGTCAGAAGCTTCAAATAAAAATTTCTGTTCATTAATACAGCAGAGTTGTAAAAAAACATTATATAGGCCAATCAATCTTGGTCTGTTTGGAAAAAGAAGCAACTGAGGAAGGGTGAAAATATAAGGAACAAAATCTAGAGTCTTTTGAAAGGTATAAAAAGAAATGCAGACAAAGAAAAGAAAGCAAGATCTGATTTGGTGCAATATTTATGTAAGGGAGAAAGCCAAACTAATCAACACAAAAACATTTATCCAGACATGAAAAATTTTACAATACAGAAAATAATAAAACAAAGAAGAAAAGTAGAAAAGAGGATTAGTAATAGAGACGTTAAAGAAATAGAAACTGAGGTTATGGATTACCTGCGAAGTGAAGGATTTAGTGTAGAAAATCTAACTCAGAAAGCATCACAGCAGGATAGAGCAATGGATCCCCAAATTAAGGTGAAACTAGTGGAGCAGGAAACATCTGATCATTTGCTAGATGAAGGTACTTTGGAGCCTTCCATAGGAAACGAGTGCAAACATCCAGTTGGAGTTGCACAGCAAGAGGAGGAACAGGAAACTGTGGCAACTTTGACACAGCCAATTTTGTGGGGTGATAGGCCAGTTAGTTTCTTTATGAAAGAGCAGTGGATGACACAGGAGGAAACTGAAGATAATGTAGCAGAGAAAGATGCTATGGAACTACCTATAGAATGCCCACAGGAAATGGAGAGCAAAGAATATGCCTTCAGTTTAGAGGAAAATGACCTAAGAGAAGAGTTGCTTGATTTAATAGAGATAGGCATATTAAGATCAGTGAAGGAAACAGATTAAAGAAAGTCAATAAAAACAAAAAAGTTAGAAGTTTTATAAAACAAATGAACATAGTAATTAGAGCTGTCCACTGAAATTCATGTGTTATAACAGAAGTAGAGTATATTACTGTGCAGCTAAATTAATAACAGATAAAGTCTTACCACAAAAATACAGGGTGGTAAGGGAAAAGAAGGGGAGAAATCGAATGCCATCATGAAAGTATCAAACAGAGAAAACTCTAAAGCAATTAAGACAAGAAGTGTCACTGTTAGAACAGTACAGAAGAGGGAACAGATTAGCAAAAATACTCAGAAAGATAGACCCGATAAAATCAACACAGAGTATCAGAACGGATCAGGATCTGTTGTGCACTATCACAAATAATAAACTAAAAAAGTTAGAAAGTATGCAGATAAATATAAAGTAAAAGTACAAAATAAGCAATTTGTTGATGACCCAAAAAAGTTTTATAGAGAATTGAGAAACAAGGCAAAAGGAATCAAAACACCACCAAAAAAAGAAGCAATAGATACATTTTGGAGAAATATTTATGAAGACCCTGTGAAACATAACAAAGATGCTAAGTGGATAGAAGAAGTAAAAGAAAGAATAAGAAGTTTAAATGTTCAGGATATGCAATGGGATGAAGTAACAGCCAGAGAGATTGAAACAAAGTTAAGAAAAGCTCCTAACTGGAAAACCCCAGTCCCAGATGCAGTACCTAACTTCTGGTTAAAAGTATTAACATATTTACATCAAGATTTAGATTCAAGAACTACTTATATGTACACCCTGAACAGACACCAGCCTGGCTAACAACAGGAAAACAATACTCCTACTTAAGAGTGAACCTGCAAGCTATACTAGAACAATAACTTTCCTTCCGACGATGTATAAACTATACACTGGAATTTATGCCAGCAGAGTTTATAGTAATTTAGAAGAAAACTCAATCATGGCAATAGAGCAAAAGGGTAATAAAAGAAAGTCATATGGAACAAAGGATCATTTGATGTTAAAGTCATAATGGAGATCTGTGAAAAGGGGAAGACTCTAAGTATGGCATGGATAGACTTTAAAAAAACATTTCACAGTATCCCACATTCATGGATAAAAGAGTGCTTAAAAATGTATAAGATATACCCTACACTGATCAATTACATTACAGTGACCATGAAACAGTAGCAAACCACTCTACAGTTAAAACACGATAAGGGCCAAATTACTATTCTAGGGATAAAAATTAAAAGGGGGGATATTCCAGGGTGATTGTCTTTCACCGCTGCTCTTTTGTCTTGCCCTTAACCTATTAACCTGTCTACTTAACAGATTAGGTTGTTCTTCTTTAGGCTTTTCCCGGTTAGGGGTCACCACAGCGGAACTCTGGTCCACTTCTGATTGGCAGTAAATTTTTACAGTGCCGAGGTGCCAGTCCAATGCCCAGCCTTCAATGAAGGCACACCCATTCACGCATGTCTTTCGAACGCTACCCGACCGCGGGGAGGACATGCAGACTCCACACAGAAGGCGCTCCAGCTGAGAATCGAACGGGAGAACCTCTTGCTGTGAGGTGCAACACTACCGCGGCTTACTTAACAGATTAGGTCATGGTTATAATTTGGCTCCCAAAAAACAACAAAGTGTAAAGACTTGTCATCTTATTTTTTGAAGATTTAAAACTATATGGTTCATCAGATGAAGAACTGAAAGCAGAACTGCAAATGGTCAAAACTTTTTCAGGTGATATAACAGTGTCATTTGGTCTTAGTAAATGTGCAAAAGCAACTTTTAAAGCAGGAAAGTTACAACACCAAGAAAACATTAGTTTGGGGCAGGAATGTGATATAAAAGAACTTGAGCAAGAGGGAGTGTATAAATATTTGGGAATTGATGAAGGATCAACAATAAAACATGAAAAAATGTGAATCAAATTCAGTATGGAATATTTTAGAAGGCTTAAATTAATACTAAAAACAGAACTGACATCTAGGAACAAAGTCCAAGCTATAAACCAGTTTGCTCTTCCTGTCTTAACTTACAGTTTTGGAGTGATTCACTGGCCCAAAAAAGGTGTTGGATAGTTTGGTCTAGAAAACAAGAAGGATTCCTCATTCTCATCAAATGATTTATAGAAATCAGTGCATACCAAGATTATACATTTCCCGTTCTGTAGGAAGTATGGACCTCCTCAGAATCGATTACATGTATAGATCTGCGATAGAGGGACTGCATACATATCTGTTGACCGCACAAAGTCCAAATGTTGTGAAAGATTTGAAACATGAGGAGAAAAAGTCTAGGATGACTTCCCTGCTTAGTTTAGCAGAAGCATATCGGTATGAAGCAAGAATGGAAATCAAACCAGAAGCAGATAAACATTTGGAAGCAACTGAATGTGCCAGAAAACAAAATTAAGAATATAAGGTGAAGGGCTGCTGCGAAGGGCACTTCTGGCTAACATCAAAGATTGAAATAATACAAATTTCATGAACTTTAATTATACCTTGACTTAGGAATGGCATCAGTTCCCGTCATGGTGTTAGAAAACCAAAGATGTGGAGAGATTAAAAAAAGCAAAAATAATTATATTCATAAAGAAGCAGAAAGTATTCTAAACTAAGCCAAAGTGGGAATGGAGAAAGGAGATTTTGCCAATAAGCATGACAGCAGTTAGGGATATATCGAATAGGTAAGAGGGAGCTGGGATTTACTGGAGAAAACTGACAAAGGAACCAAGGCACTGGGAGCAAATATCTAGACAGGAAAAGTTAATAGAATGGAAAGAAGCCAGGAAGACATTTGGACTGCAGACATGAGATACTGCCTTCCCTGTCAGAGATTGATATCTGAGATAGGATTCCCCTATCCCTTTTTCTTTGTGTAAGTGAAAGACCTGCTCTGGTAGAGTTTTTAGTAGAATCTAGAAGAGAAGCTTCTGTTAAAAAGGGATAATTAGTAGGTAATGTAAAATAAATCCGCGGTGGTACAGCGGTAGCGTTGTTACCTCACAGCAAGAGGTTCTCCTGTTCTATTCTCGGCTGGAGTGCCTTCTGTGTGAAGTCTGCATGTCCTCCCCGCGGTCGAGTGGCCAACGAAAGACATGCGTGAATGGGCATGCCTTCGCTGAAGGTTGGGCGTTGGGCTGGCAACTCAGCACCATAAAAATCTACTGCCAATCATTAGCGGACCGGAGTTCTGCTGTGGCGACCCCAAACCTGGAAAAGCCGAAAAGACAAACAAAGACAAACAGACAAGTAAGTAATGTAAAATATTGCATGCTAACTATAGGAACCATTCAGTGGAGGGTAATAAGATTGGGAAGAGAGACTGGAAAAGCAATTTACAAGGAAACAAACAGAAGACATATGTTTGGTTCCCAAATATGCAACAAACGTTTAGAAGATTTAGGCTTTTTGGTTGGAAGTGTTTGCATACATATTTTTATACCCCAAGCAGACTCCAAAGATTTTTCTTTAGGTAAATGGCAAATGTTGAAAGTGTGATGGGGAAGAAAGAGGTAACTGGGAACATAGGTTTTGGAAGTGTAATCAGTTGGCAGACTTTAAAAATTCCCTTCAGAGTATTCTGTCAGAAGTATTGGGTGAACAAATTAGTACAACTAAGGACATGTTTTTTTTTGAGCTGGGACACAGGATCTGAATTGCCTAAACATAATAAGGCCTTGTTAAGTTTAATTCTGGTGGTACCAAAAAGGCAATTACTAGAAAATGGAAATGAAAGTGTAAAGCAGCTGTGTTTGAAGGGTGGCATATTATATTATATCGAAGCATCGAAGCCTGCTACAATAACATTGCAAAATTTGCATCAGGGGGCTCCCACTGCAGTCACCACTGTGTCTCCCTTAGAAACCTAGACTGGCTTGAGCTCCCTCAACTCCTACACCTAACCCAACTTACCTTTGCTCATAAACTTGTAAACCACCCTCTTAAAATTCCCTCACTTCATACACTTCTCCAACTCTACCAATCCTCCAGACCCCTTCGCTCCTGCAACAAAAATCTACTCCAAGTCACCAAACCCAACAACTCTGCAGGGGAAGCGCTATTCTCCTACTCCATATCCAAAATTTGGAACTCACTTCCCACTGCCATAACTACCCTCCCTTCCAGCAGTCTCTTCAAAAATGCTCTTAAAGCACACCTAAAATCTCACTGGCTATGTCCTTGTCCATACCCCAACTAACCCCCCCTTTCTCCTGTACCAGTAATTAGCTGCAAGCTCTAGTATTGGCTGTCAACAGGTTTTTCAGTATTTCATGTCCTTTAACTAGCAGATGATTGCAGTACGATGTTTACTCTCTTTTCTATGTGAGAAATGAATAGTAAATCATGAACAAGAAACAACGAACTGTATAAAAGATAGTCCAGTAGCACAAACACAAGAGCGGACAACTGACCGTAAAGTCCACTGTTTATTTAAACGAAAAAATGGTAAGCGCTTTCGGCTGTGTTACTCCAGCCTTCATCAGACAAAGTTAAAATGCTGGTTGTACCAATTTTATAATGCTACGAATACAATTATCCAATAAATCAATTCATTATTCAAATACTAATTAAATCAAGTACTGATATAATATATATGAAAACACATATATACTTCCTTTTTACATAAAAAATATAAAAAATATAAAAAAAAATATATATATATATATATATATATATATATATATATATATATATATATGATGTGACTATGATATCAATATATACATCATGAACTAATATGATAATTTTAATTTATTTGATGTTCCTACCCTTACGTGATGTAAATATAAATATGGTAATATCCAAAATAAATAAATAAATGGATAATATGTATGCATTTAAAAACATATTATAAATATTTGTTTTGAAAAATACATATGATATAAGCATACATTTTGAAACCCATATTGAATAAAAATATTAAATAAAAATATTAATAAAAATACCTTCATGAGTGTATAATGAATGATATATAATTTTACTATGAACCACATTAAAAATATATAATATATGTTAAAAATGTTGTTTAACCACATATGGGAAATGTACCTGTGTTTACCTATTAAGAGCTCTTAATTTTAAAATACTAGTGATAGAAATAGAATCATTTAAACCTGGGAATACTGTGGCATTTAAAAATACTTGCCACCAGTATTCCTTTGACTCTAATATGATCTTCCAAGGACCTAATCTGGGTGAAGAAATGACTTGTTCCAATACTAGGAACTTGAAATTATGTGTTGGGTGTTGCATTATGTGTCTGTATAATGCATTTACGGTCAGTTGTCCGCTCTTGTGTTTGTGCTACTGGACTATCAGAAATGAATAGTACTAGGCAAATGTCTTGCACCTTATATTGTTATTATACTCTGACATATGTCATTACCTGTCAGACTGTGTCTTTGCTATAAATACGCTGTGTTTTTTTTTTTTCTCTGAAATGCTAGATTATACTCTTATATTATGTGAAATTTTGCTTGTCTGAATATATGGAGCCTTCCATGTGATATTATACTCTGACATATAGGTCATTTCTCCTGTTGAACTGTGTCTTTACTATAATTATACGGTTTCTTTTTTCATCTGATATGCTAGATTGCACTCTTATATTATGTAAATTTCATATGTCTGAATATATGGAGCTTTTCTCCCCGGGCCTCTGCTGAAAATGGGCATATACCCAGTCGGACTTTCTGGTCAACAAATGTAAAATAAATAAAATAAATAAATAACAGAGATAAAAGAACTGGAAGTGGGATCTTTAGAAAAGGGTAGGAGCAAATTACATAGAAAAAAATAGAAATTGTGGGAAAAATGTTTTGGAAAAGGATTGAGGTTTAAAGGAGGGTGGGAATTGATTAATTTATATAATGTTGAATTGATAACTATACTTATTTACTTATTTATTTTACATTTGTTTACCAGGGAGATCAAACTGGACAGAGCTGTCCATTTTCAGTGGATGCCCGGACAGAAAAGCTCCAGAACAATTGCTAACATAACTATAGATAAGATATTTACATGAGCATTTTGGTTTACACATTCAGTTATCAAAATATAGCAGATAATAACATATGATTGCATAAGATATTCACATAAGCATATTGGTTTAGGCACACAATTAAAAGTATAGCAGGTGGGATTATTGTTCATACAGTATGTTTAGTAAAAATAATCCTGAAGATGTAGTGTATATAAGACAAGAAAGGAAAACTAAAACAGGAGGAGAATATAGACAAGTTCATATGAGGTGTATTGACATTGACATTTTAAGGAAAAGCTTTTCAACTTAGTCTAGGGTAGAGTTTGTGGGTATAGATGGGGCAGTGGGGAGTAGGCGGCAGTGAGTTGGTAAGTAACGTGTGATAATATATAGTGCATCTGTGGGAGTTATAAAATGGTTGGATAGTGGGTAGGGGAAAGGCGTTAGAATATGTCAGCCAGGTGCTAGGCAGTTACAAGTAACGTGTGATAATATATAGTGCATCTGTGGGAGTTTTAAAGGGAGGTTGGATAGTGGGTAGGGGAAAGGAGTTAGAATGTGTCAGCCAGGTGCTAGGCAGTTACAAGTAACATGTGATAGTATATAGTGCATCGGTGGGAGTTTTAAAGGGAGGTTGGATAGTGGGTAGGGGAAAGGAGTTAGAATATGTCAGCCAGGTGCTAGGCAGTTACAAGTAACATGTGATAATATATAGTGCATCTGTGCGAGTTATAAAGAGGTTGGATAGTGGGTAGGGAAAGGAGATCATAGGTTCATAGGTTGGTACTAGGCTATCGGCCCTAAGGCCTATGCAGGCCTAGCCATAACAATTCCCTGGAAATTTTTTCCCCACAATATTTACTTCTCTGGGCCCCTGTCTAGCAGGGCGACTGACATGATCCCCGGGGTGAATTTCCTATCTCCCATCCAATCATCAAGGTTCCTTTTGAAGAGGGCCAATGAGGTGCTCTGCTTGACATGTATGGGCAGTCTATTCCAGAGTATGGGGAGTCTCTGGGTCAGGAACCTATCCCTCCAGCATGTTTTGTTCATTGTGATGATAAGGTTTAGATCCCTGGAGCGTGTGGCTCTGAGGGATTGGGATTTCTTTAAGTGGAGCATGTCCAACAGCTCAGGGTTTGACATGGCCTTGTATGTTAAGCAGAGATCGCCTCTGAGTAGACGATATGCCACAGAGTATAGCTGGAGTTTTTTTAGACGGTCAGCATATGGCATCTGCTTTAGGCCTGTGATTCTTTTAGTGAGGTATTTCTGTGGCCTTTCCAGCTGTTGCAGATGTATTCTGAGGTACATACCAAATGGGGCATTATACTCTATAATGGGTATAATGAGGGATGAGTACAGTGGGACAATGACCTCCTTTTTTCTGGATGAAAAGCCCTTAGTTATGAGGTGTGCCACGTAGAAGAATTTCCTGACTGTTGTGGTGATATGGTTATCGAAAGTGAGACCACTGTCCACTTGTGTCCCTAAGTCTCTCATCACACTTTCAATGTTTAGTGTCCTGCCACCTATGTAGTAGTTCATGGGTAAGTGATAATATATAGTGCATCTGTGGGAGTTTTAAAAAGGAGGTTGGATAGTGGGTAGGAGAAAGGAGTTAGAATATGTCAGCCAGGTGATAGGCAGTTACAAGTAACGTGTGGTAATATATAGTGCATCTGTGGGAGTTTTAAAGAGGTTGGATAGTGGGTAGGGGAAAGGAGTTAGAATATGTCAGCCAGGTGCTAGGCAGTTACAAGTAACGTGTGATAATATATAGTGCATCTGTGGGAGTTTTAAAGAGGTTGGATAGTGGGTAGGGGAACAGAGTTAGAATATGTTAGCCAGGTGCTAGGCAGTTACAAGTAATGTGTTATAATACATAGTGCATCTGTGGGTGTTTTAAAGAGGAGGTTGAATAGTGGGTAGGGGAAAGGAGTTAGAATATGTCAGCCAGATGCTAGGCAGTTACAAGTAACATGATAATATATAGTGCATCTGCGGGAGTTTTAAAGTGGAGGTTGGATAGTGGGTAGGGGAAAGGAGTTAGAATATGTCAGCCAGGTGCTAACAAAAGAATATATGTGATATTTAATGTTTGCTACTGAAAATACTTTAGTATGGTTTGTTTTCTTTTATATAAATGAATGTTTGCTTATGTCTTAAGTGGTAATTCAATAAGGGTATTAAAAATAAAAAATAACTAAGATATAGTGGTTGGAAAGAATAGGAGAAAGTAAGGGGCAGGAGTTGTGCATGTACAGAACCAGCTATCTTCTAGGTATTCTCTTGTTTGTGCCTTAAACGTGTTGGTGTTTACCATGTTTCTTAGAGTAAGAGGACAGGTGGTCCAAATTTTAGTCAGGAAAGAGGAGTACAAAGAGTCATCAGCTCAGTTATTAGTTTTTGTGACAATTAACATTTTGTCAGTAGATCTCAGCTGTCTACTTAGGTTATAAAGTTGGAGAATGTTTTACAAACTAGGGCATTTGTCTGGATAATAGATGAGTTTGTGGGAAATGACTAGTTGTGAACGTTTAACGTAGCTCTAACCACTGAATTTCTTTAGGGCCAGACAGTGATGTGTTAAATTTAACAATTGGCTAAGTTTCTATGTGGATCCAGTGTGTGTCAGCATGGGAAGACATGGTTGACAGACCACATTAGTTTGCCAAGGATGGTCTGTACTTGTTCCTTGTAGGCTTCCAAATACTGACTAAAACTTTATCCTCCACCATAGTGGTTGCCAGATGACATAGTAAAATCAACACAGCTGAATCTGAAAGTGATACTGCTCACTGAACACTTAATAAGGGAAAAACAAACTCAAACTGGGGTCGGAGGTTGGCATAATGGTTAAGGTGTTTGCCTTACAGTTACAAGGTGCAGGGTTTGATTCTCACATGAGGTAAATGGCTAGGCTTAAGGTGGCCCATAAGGGCTGTTAGCCTAGTACTAATCTATGAACTGTCTATGAACTATAAACACAGGAGACCAAAGTAAAATAAACCTGTTTAATGAGCGCTTTCATCTTTTAAGTAAAAAACTTCTTCAGATATAAGCTGTACATAAAAAAAAACAAAAAAAACAATTAAATACATTTTAAACCCTACTGTTATCCTCAATGGGATTTAAGAAAAAACTTGTGACAGCCGAGCCTCCTTTAAAGGGACATCCCCCCCCTTTTTTTTTTAAAACAGAGCTGTTTCACTATAAACAGTGTATAGATTATGCATTAAAATTATACTGAATGTTAAAATAACATTGCAGAAAAATATATATACACTTGCAGGGATGAACTAATTCTACTAGTTACAAAAATCATACATCACAGACCTAAATAGGTTGATGAGTATATATAATGTGTAATATAAGGTAAGTGGGACTATAAAATTAAGGGTTAAAATTTCTCAAAGCATTAAACCCAATGAATCAAAAGTTATTGAGACCAAAGAATAGTAATGTATAAGGCCTTTAAAAATATCCTCAAATGACTGAAAAACATATAAAAACCATATAAAAATCTATTTAAATATTATCTCTGCAGTGCTTTAAGTTTAAGCAAGCAAATGATGGGCAAATGTTCATTTAAACCTGGCCAGCTATCTGCCTTAAATGAAAGTTGTTAGTACAGTTTGCGGTTCTCAAGAAGCAATGTCCATGGACCCCCTCTATCATTCAGGGTTATTTGGTCCAATATAGCAAATTTAAAATCCTGTTCTGAATTTTCATGCATGTGTTTGAATAGTGCATTAGTGTCTTTTTGTTTCTTGATTCCATACAAATGTTCATAGGCTCGGTCTTGTAGTCTGCATTCAGTCTTTCCTATATCAACTACATGACAGGATGCACAGGTAGTGCAATACACTACCCATGATGTATTACAGTTGAATGGCCCTCCCTAATTTGGATTATGTGTTTGGAAGGGTCTACTTCAAAAGACCAGAACACAGAAACTGATTACACCGAGACCAAAAGAATGAAACCGCAGACCACTGAAAAGTGCAAAATTCAAAATCCCGATGTTACGGGAGTTTGAATTAGCGCTTCTGGTATTCCGCTGTAGGTAACTGTGTATGTGTGTGTATTTGTGAGGGGGATTGCTGTGTGTGTGTGTGTGTTGTGACTGCGGTGTGTGTGTGAGGGACTGTACTGTGTGGGTGTGAGTTTGCCTTGTGTGTCTGTGCGATCTCGGGGTTAGAATATTAGAGTGGGGGGGTGTGGGGGATGCAGTCTCCTACGTGGAGGGTGGAGGGGGGGCTTGCCGCCCTGTCTATCTCTAGTGTAGGGTGTTAAGTTTGGTAGTGTGGGGCAGTTGTGTGTGTGTGTTTTTGTGTGTTATGTGTGTGTTATAAAGTTACGTGGTTTTCGGTGTTCTGGGGTTTCGTTGTTTTGGTCTCGTTGTTGAGAGTTTTGGTGTTTTGGTCTTTTGTTGTTATGAAGTAGACCTGTTTGGAAATAGTAAACACAGTGTCCACCAAAATATATTTGCAGTAGGTACAATTTCCACACCGCTTCATACTAGCTCGCACTTGTCTCCATGCGTCTTTGGTACTACCCAAGCCTTTTTCAAAAAAGCCTTTGAGGTTCTTACCCCTCTTGTACACTACAGAAGGTTTTGTACCCACATTTTCTCTAATGTCACAACTGTTTATTAGTATAGACCAGTTTTTCACTAGACTGTCCTTAATACCACTACTGCCTGCAGAAAAGGTTGTAATAAAGGGACTTTTTTAAATGCCCTAAATTTTTGGAGTAAGGAACGAGTGGGATATCGCAATCCCTGTTATTGTTGTATAAGATCGGTACATAAAACATGCAATCTCATTTATTGATTACTTTGTACATAAGATTATTAATAAATTCTGTGGGGTACCCTCATTTCCTAAACATATCTTTTCAGTTCATGGACTTATCCCAAAAGGCGTTGTCCAAAGTTTCCATTCTGGCAGCACGAACAAACTGCCCTTTGACTACAGCTCTTTTTTGGAGTAGTGGGTGTGAGCTGGAGAAGTGCAGAAAACTGTTAGAATACATGACTTTACAATAGATTTTTGCCAGGAACATCTGGTTAGCAATGTCCTTAGTGAGACAAATATCCAGGTAGGCTACATTGTCCTCTTGGCATGTATAAGTAAACCTAAGAAAGTCTGTGTTGTTGTTAATATAATCTGGAAACCTAGGGACGTTTTCCCTATTTCCATCACAAAGGATAAAGATGTCATCCAAGAAATGTGTAAAATTTGCAAGATGGAAAAAATTCAGAGGGGGAATAAAAATGTCTTCTCCCACTGAATCATGACATGCGAACAACCCTCCACATGCTGACCTCATAACAACTCCCTTTTTTTTGTAGGTAAATTTGTTTTTTGAAAGTCAAATAATTATTTTTCAGGGCAATTTGTAAAAGATTCTCATAGAGGTTGATATTGTCTTGAGGTATGTCTTTTTCTTCCAGGAATTCAGTGAACTATTTAACTTCTAGTTGATGTGGTATTACGGTATACAGATTTTTCAAATCTGTCGTAATAAACAAGCATGAGTCCTTGAATGGTATCAAGTTTATCTTTCAAAGGAATTCCCAGGAGTCATGACACACTTGTTCTTCCTGAAGGACTAGAGATTTTAACTTGCCATCCAAGAATTTAGCACAAGGATGGGTGACGGATCCTCATGCATCAACAGTTGGTCACATTGGGGATTGTTTGATATTTTTATGTATCTTGGGTACCCCAAAAATAAAGGGGGTCAAGGGAGTGACCACATTTAAGTAGTTATACTCATCAACTGTAATTAATTGGTCAATGAATAGATCCTCCAAGTTGCTCTTGATTTTCCAATAAGCACCATTAAGCTTGTTAATGGATGTACTACTGTAAGTATCTTCTGACAAGAGTTTTTTCATCCTGTCAGCATAATCTGTCTTTTCCATAACAACAAGTCCATCCCCTCTATCTGGCTTCTTAAATCAAGTCTTGTTATTTTTTTCTTATCTCTTGCAATATGAGTTTTTCACCTACTGTCAAATTGCTGTAATTAGCATCATTAGAAGCCATACTCAAACACCCCCCAGTATCCAGTTTAAACATTTTTTATATAACTGGATGGCAGGATGAATGGGGTTTAACAGTACTAGATACAAGTAGTGTACCTAATGTTTATTCATGTTTTGGAACATCATGTCAAAATTTAGTTTACAAACATATTGCTTAAGGTCCATTAATGCATTTGCCATATCTGCTCGCCTATTAGGTACAAACATAAGACCCCTTGCAAACAAGTCATAACAGATCATATCCATATAGTGAGAAGAATAGTTATAAACATTAAAATCGTCATTTTTGTTTTTCACAGTTGACACTACAGAGTTAGACTGTTCATGATCTTGTATTCTTAAGTTTATTGCCAGTTCTGGTTCCTCTGTGACAAATTCTGGCCTCTCATCCCATCCTTCTAAGGAGGGGTTGGTGTAAGGTCTGGCCCAGGATTGGTTGTTGGCATGTTGTTGCCTTTGCCTTATTCGCTCCAACGGCCTCACTTGCAGCTGTCCGTCCTGCTCTAAAAAATGTCATTCTCGTGGTTATTTAGAGTTGGGTTTTGTTCATAGCCAGAATTCACAAATTTACACCTCTCCACAGATTGCTTTTGTCGGTAGCTATTGAAAAATCTAGTACCCCAATTTTGTGAGGGAGGTGGAACGGGATCCACCTTATTGTTTGCATAGTACCTTCTGTCCCTTTCTAGTATTTTGAGTTTACGATTACGAATACTAAACACCTGTTCATCAGTACTTTTAATATTTGTGCATGTTTGAATTTGTGTATTTCATAATTAAAATCCTGTGTGATCAAGGCATCCGACCCGTGGATGTCTTTGATCAATTCATCCATTAGTTTAGTATTATGTTTCATAAGTAAACTCATATAGTCAAAACCATGTCTGTTGAATAGGATAAGAAGGTCTTTGTGTAACAGTGAATCTGCCAACAAACCTGTGGGAAGCTACCACATAGTAAACCTTTTGGGACTATATTTTTCGTATTACATTCAGAAAAATACACATTTTCCATTTGCAGTTTTTTTTTTTTTTTTTAGTTTCGATAATTTATAGTCCAGTTTGTTCAGTTTATCAACAATAGTAGTCCCTTCAGTTTGTTGAGTTGTTACTAAATCAGGAAGCTCAGCTGTCACATGATTTTCTATCTTAAATCCCATTGGGGATAACAGTATGGTTTAAAATGTATTTACTTGGTTTTGTTTTATGTATAGCTTGTATCTGAAGAAGTTTTTTTTAGTTAAAAGATGAAAGCGCTCATTAAACAGGTTTATTTTACTTTGGTCTCCTGTGAATTCCTTTTACATGCCGCATTTTCTGGACTTTAAATATACCTCTCTAGACTGAGAATTCTGCAGAGACTCAAATATGCAAGAACAGACTCGTGGACTTTGTAAACACAAACGCTTTTGACCAGTTAGTGCATATGCCCACTAGAGGTTCCAACACACCGGACCTTGTACTCACAAGTATGGGCAAATGCTGCACCCCCCATGTCACGTCCTCACTGGTAAATTACAAACTATTCCAGGGCAAACTAGCTTTTATTAAGCAAAAATTTGTGCCCCTTCAAACCCAGAGAATCAGCAGCTTTTCCGGAATTTTTCACAGAAACTCAGGACAGTCATGTCATTGGCTGCATAGAGGCTTTTGTACCTACCAGAAGTAAGACAAAAACTAACTCCAAAAACAAACCACCCTGGTGGCATCCAAATTAAACAGGTTATACAACAAAAGGATAAAAATTATGACCAAAAACAGTAAGTGTAACTCCCATAAAGATAAGAACTCTTTATCAAACTAAATAGGCCATTAAGAGGGCTAATTAAGTCCAATAAAGACAAGTTCAAGGTCAAAGTAGGCTCCCTGGCAAAAAACAACCATAAGGCCTTCTTCAGCTGTGTCGGAAATCTCAAAAGTAGCACACAGCAGCTTGCTGAACTGTTGGTTAATTGTGTAACACTTCTTAAGCCAGGTGGTATAGCAAATCTGCTGGCTGACATATTAATTTTTAACTTTAACCCTACTCACCCTGAGCCGCACCCCACAGGAAATGCCTTCAAATATAACCCCTCCAGCTATAAATAGAGAGCATGTCTTGGCTTGCTAAGGTCAAGAATGCAGCCTCAGTGGGCCCCGATAATATCCCCAGATGCCTGCTGAATAGTCTAAAATATGACATATTGGAGCCACTTGAGCCACTATTTAACCATAGTGTCAAAATAGGATTTGTGACACAAGAATGGAAGACTGCACTCTTCATAGGGGCGGACCATCAATATATTCCAGAAACTATAGACCCACTAATCTGACTAGTCTTTATATGCAAAGCCATGGAAAGAATTGTCATAGAAATGATCAACAAAGGCATGAGACCTTCTGACACTGAATCCATCCCAGTTTGGCTTTGTTAAAGGAAG
Source organism: Protopterus annectens (assembly GCF_019279795.1). NCBI lineage: Eukaryota > Metazoa > Chordata > Ceratodontiformes > Protopteridae > Protopterus > Protopterus annectens. The sequence continues at coordinate 13,020,997 of NC_056750.1, read as the reverse complement.
GTCATACCTACTGAACCTGGTGGACTTCTTTGAGAAGATCATCAAGGCAATGGATGAAGGTAAAATGGTGCATACTGCCTACCTTGACCTGGCTAAGCCATTTGATACAATACCCCACTTGGGTATTATCAACAAATGTACGGAATAAGGCATAGAGTCATATATAATGCTCTAGATAGCCAAATGGCTCTCAGATAAGGCACAGAAAGTTAGGATTGATGAAAAACGGAACAAAAATATGAGGCCAAAATCTGGACATTCTGCAAAAATCTGTACAGTTGAGAGGTATGTAAGGTTAATCAAGTTGGGTGCAACATAAAGTAGTGTAGGGATGTGACAACATTGGCAATACTTTTTCTGGCATTATCTGTGAGTTAGTATTTGACTCTGCTGAGTGCACCTAGCTTTTGGTGGGTGTTTTGTACTGCTTGTTTTATATGATGATCAAATTTTAAGTGTTCACTAATAGTGACTCTTAGAAGTTTAGTTTGATTTAGTGGTTCTATGTTGATAGAGGAAGCGATTTTGAAATTATTTTAGTAGTCAGTTTTAGAGTTAATGAGCAACTATGTATCAGATGACCAGGCCTCTATGGTGGAGAAAGACTTCTGGGTGAGTTGTTTTCATTTATATATGGTTTTAGCACAGCAGATGATTGAGCCGTCTTCAAACTGAATGATAGCGGCTTGTTTAGAAACTAGGTGGAAATCATCAATAAATATATTGAACAAAAAGGGACCTAAAATGGATCCTTGAGGAATATCAACTGTTACGGGAATGAAAGATGAGATGTCATTTTGCCATTTTACTGCATGTTTGAGAGACAGCTGAAGAGCCAAAATACTGAGGTTTCATGTATCCCTAAGCAAGCTAGTTTTTAAAGTTTCTGATGGGATACCATGTCAAAGGCTTTGGATAAATCTTGGAAAAGTGAAAAGTACTGAGACTAAGTTCCCAATTAAATATTTTGGTGGCTTCAACTTGCACCATACAGATCTCAAAATCTCCTTCAGTTTCGGCATTTGAGGCCCCTGAAAATGCCCCTGATCCTGATCTTTCTCAGATGGTGCACATGGAACAGCTGGACTCGTAGATTCTTGAGTCAGTCCATGCAGGGAACTTGCAAGTCTCCTCTGATTCTTCTCCTGAACATCTCACCTGGGAGGCTCCTCAAAAGCATACATGTAAAAGGAGGCATGTAGACTCCACCCAGGAGTCTCTCACAGAGGGCATGGATTTCTATGACAGGGAGATGTCCTCCTTTTCCCCCTTGAGGATGTTTCATTCATAGAAATTCTCAAACTCCTGAGACAGAAAGACAGGTGGTCCTCTGAAGCCCCCTTCCCAAGATAAGTCATTGTTCCATGAGGCTTTCTTGTCTATCTCAGCTACATCTTGGGTGGATCCCCTGTGGATGAGATGGTGAATTTCATCTCTGAGTTTGCTTGAAAGGAGCCGGATGTGGCTGAACCAATTGCCCATAAGCCAGATAAGTACTACTACTCCCGGAGAGATCAACAACATTGGAGCAAGGGGCCTGCCGTAAATTCCATAGTAGTGGCAGCAGCCACCAAAAAGAGCTTGCAGAGGAAAGCTGTCCTATCCATGCCCTCAACAGGTATTGAGAAGTGGACTTATACTTCAGCTATTTTTTTTTCTGAGAGCACTGAACTAACTGACAAATATCAAAATATTTCAGAGGGATTTGGCCAAGCAAATCTTCAGGTAACTCTCTGGGTCTGTATCTGTAGAAGACAAGAAAACCTTGGACTCTGTTAGCCACCCTAGAATCACTCTTCAGTGTCTCAATGCATCTTATCTCTAATGCTACTGAAGACACTTCAGGAGCCATGGGTATGGACATTACCATTAGGAGACATGCATGGATGTGCTTTTGTGATTTTGTGGCGCACTTCAAATGGTCCTTTATTATTGCCCCATTTGATGGCTCAACAGTCTTTGGGCCTAAAGTGAAAGAAACAGTAACCAGAAGTGAATAAGTTGGAAAGTCCCTTTCTGGTGTTGGAATGCATTTCTGTACCCACCAGTGATGTTTTTCTAGGAAACAAAAAAGGGACAAGAAACTATGGTTCCAGAAATCCCAAGGGCTCTATCTTTGGAGACAACCCCCCCCCCGCCCGAGTCATAGGAGGGGAAGTTCTAATAACGGACTTCACCCATGAGACAGAAGTGAACCACAGAACCAAGGCTTCAGAGGTTGCATAACCCTTTTTTAATATCTCCAATCTTTTGGGTTTCTAATACCATGACGGGAATGAACCCCATTCCTAAGTCAAAGTACAATTAAAGTTCATGAAATTAATATTGTTTCAATCTTTGATGTCAGCCAGAAGTGCTCTTCGCAGCACCTGCAATGTGCCCATTAATGACTCCTCCTGTAATTCGTACGGAGTTACATGTATTCGTAACAGGGTCTATATTACGTAGTCGAAGGAACTAAATGCTTAATACCCTTTCATTGACACATATGTGTCGAACCTACAGTTAAGTGAATGGCCACATCAGTAAGCCAGCTACACACGACACAATATCACAAACATTATAAAATGAGGGGCTTTGTCCCCCACACCCCTCCTAACTAAATATACCAACTCCGAGATCACACTATAGTGGGGAAAAAAGGCAGATTTAAAACAACAGCCAACCGATTTTTTTTCCTTTGGGAAAAAAATCAATGATGTCGCTGTTTGCTTACCTGTTTGTATGACACGTATGTGTCGATGAAAAGGTATTCAACATTTATTTCCTTCTGCTAAATAATATAGACCCTTGGTAACATATCTAAATATGATTGGAGATTCTTTTTTTAAGACCCATTGCTCCTACTACTATTGGGACTGCCTGGGTATCTTTCTTCTACGTTGATGTTGTTTCTGCCTGCAAATCCTGATATTTTATGACTTTGTGTCTGTACGCAAGACACTGTAGTCAATGGGTGTGGCAATTTCAATGATCAGTGCTACTTTTGTCTTCTTTTCGTGGACCACTATATTCGTTTTCTAACATCTATGTTTTGAACTGGTGGTAATGGGTGATTCCGTGTGATGTAAACGTCATCATATGATGCTTTGTGGCTCATGTTTCCAGTGTTTTTCAGCCACTTCATTACCATAATGTTTGCATAATCCCCAGTGCAACAGTCTTGCCACATTATCATGCCTTTCAGTATACAGTCCTTCTGCCATTAGTATGTCACAGCCAGCAACAAGGTGTGCAACTGTTTCCAATTCTGTTTTACCAAACCTACATTTGTCTGTTCCTTCCATGTGTTCAATGGACTTTGTAAACCAATGTTTATGCAGCCCACTGTCTTGGGCCGCCGATATTAACCTCTCATCTCTTGGTTTGAATTTGCCTTTCCTTAAATATTCCTGCATTCGTTCCTGTTCAACATGAGGCTCTTCCAAAAGTTTTCTGTACTTGCAACTATATTTATTCATTTTCCACATTCCTGCCTTCTCATCTGGTCCTTTACCTTATATTCTTTCTTTTTTTGGCACACATTCAGTTGCTGCCTGATTTTTATCTACTTCTGGTTTGATTTCCATTCTTGCTTGACACTGATATGCTTCTGCTAGATTAAGTAGAGAAATCATTTTAGATTTATTCTCCACATGTTTTAAAACTTTCACTACATTTGGGTCTTCTGAGGTCAGCAGATATGTGTAGAGTCCCACAATTTCAGATATATACATGGAATCAGTTTCGAGGAGGCCTATCCCTCCTTCAGAATAATCTAGTGAGCATGAAGAATCCTTCTTGTTTTCCTATCTAATCTAGCCAACATGTTTTGGGGCCGGTCTCCAAAGCTGTAAATTAGGACAGGAAGAGCAAATTGGTTTATAGCTTGGATTTTTTTCCTAAATGTCAGTGCTGTTTTCAGGATTAATTTAAGTCTTCTAAAGTATTTCTTACTAAGTTTTATTTGCATTTGTTCGTGTTTTATTGCTGATCCTTCATTAGTTCCCAAATATTTATACACTCCCTCTTGCTCAAGTTCTTTAATATCACATTCTTGTTCCAAACTGATGTTTTCCTGGTGCTGCAGTTTTTCTGCTTTAAAGGTTGCTTTTCCACATTTATCAAGACCAAATGACATTCTTATGTCATTTGAAAAAGTTTTGACAACTTGCAGTTGTGCTTTCAGTTCCTCCTCTGATGAACTATACAGTTTTAAGTCATCTACAATGAGAATATGAGAAGTCCTTATACTTTGTTGTTTTCTAGGAGTCAAATTATAGCCATGGCCTAAGCTGTTAAGTAGACAGCTTAATGGGTTAAGGACAAGACAGAATAGCAGCTGTGACAGAGAGTCATCCTGGAATATCCCCCTTTTAATTTTTTCCCTGGGATAATAATCTGTCCTTTATCATGGCTTAATTGCAGAGTGGCCTGCCACTGTTTCATGGTCACTCTAATATAGTCGATCAGTGTAGGGTGCATCTTATAAATTTTTGAGCACTATTTTATCCTTGAATTTGGGATACCATCAAATGCTTTTTTTGTAGTCAATCCATGTCATACTTAGATTCTTCCCCTTTTTACAGTTCTCCATTATGACTTTATTTAACAACAAATGATTCTTTGTTCCGTATGACTTTCTTTTATTGCCCTTTTGCTCTACTGCCATAATTGAGTTTTCTTCTAAATGACTATGAACTGTCTGCATCAATTCCCATGTATAGTTTATACATTGTTGGAAGGCAAGTTATTGGTCTATAATTTTTAGGGTAGCTTGCAGGTTCACTCTTAAGTAGGAGCATTGTTTTTTCTGTTGTTAGCCAGGTCAGTGTCTGTTCAGGGTTTGCATATAAATAGTTCTTACTCATGGCTAAATCTTTGTGCAAAGATGTTAATACTTTTAACCAAAAGTTAAGTACTGCATCTATGCCTGGGGTTTTCCAATTAGAGGCTTTTCTTAAGTTTGTTTCAGTCCCTCTAGCTGTTACTTCATCCCATTTCATATCCTGTACTTTTAAACTTCTTATTCTTTCTTTTACTTCTTCTGCCCATTTAGCATCTTTGTTATGTTCCACAGGATCTTCATAGATATATCTCCAAAATATATCTATTTCTTCGGTTTTTTTTTTGGCAGTCTTTCATAGGTAGGTACTAGGCTATCGGCACAAGGGGCTACGTAAGCCTAGCCAACAAGGTTCCTTGGCCTATGCCATCCAAGAAAGTTATTTTCCTGTGCCCCTGTCAAGCAGAGCCACAGAAGTGATCCCCGGGGTGTATTTCCTATTTCCCATCCATTCATCAAGCTTTTTCTTGAAGAGTGCTAATGAGGAGCTTTGTTTGATATAGATAAGTAGTTTGTTGCGGAGTATGGGAATTCTATGGGACAAGAATCTATCCTTCCAGCATGTTCTGTTTATTGTGGTGACAAGGTTTATGTCCCTAGAGCTTGTAGCACATAGGGATTGAGATTTCTTTAGGTGTAGCATGTCCAACAGATCTGGGTTTGACATAGCTTTGTATGTTAGGCAGAGATCTCCTTGGAGAAGGCGATATGCTATGGAGTAAAGCTGGAGTTTTTTGAGACGGTCATTGTAGGGCATCTGTTTGAGGCCAGAAATCCTCTTTGTGAGGTACTTCTGTGGCCTTTCCAGCTGCTGCAGATGTCTTGTGAAGTACATTCCAAAAGGGGCGTTGTACTCTATAATGGGTCTAATGAGTGTCGGGTACAGGGGAACAATGACCTCTTTCAATTCCTTTTACCTTATTTCCCAGTTCCCTATAAAACTTTTTTGGGTCATCAATAAATTCCTTATTTTGTACTTTCCTTTTATATTTATCTGCGTATCTTCTAAGTTTTTCTGCCTGTGCTGAGATTTTTAGTTTGTTATTTGTGATAACGGATGATAGATCCTGGTCTGTTCTAATACTGCACATTGCTTTTATCATGTCTTTCTTAGTATTTTTGTTGATCTGTTCCCTTTTCTATATTCTTCTATCAGTGACACTTCTTGTCTTAATTGCATTATAGTTTTCTCTATTCAATATTTCCATGATGGTATTCGATTTCTCCCCTTTCTTTCCCTCATTACCCCTGTGTTCTTTTGGTAGAAATTTATCAGTTATTAATTTAGCTGCACTTACTTCTGTTATATTGCATGGATCTCTATGCACAGTCCTAATTACTTGTGTTCATTTGGTTTATCAGACTTCTGACTTTTTGGGTTTTATTGACCTTCTGCAGTCTGTTTCTTTCATTGATCTTAATATGTCTATCTGTGTCTATTAAATCAAGCAGCTCTTCTTTTAGCTCATTTACTTCGAAATTGAGGACTCATTTTTGTTTTCCATTTCCTGCAGGCATTCTATAGAAAGTTCTATAGCATCTTCCTGTGGCACATTCTCTTCACTTTCATCCTGTGCCATCCATTGCTCTGTCATATGGGAACTCACTGGCCTATCACTCCTCAACAGTGACTGCATCAGAGTTTCCACAGTTTCCTGTTCCTTCCCTTGCTGTCTAGCTTCAAGTGAATGTTTATACTGGTTTCCTGTGGAAGTCTCCAAAATATCTTCATATGGCACCTGACCAGTTGCTTCCTGTTCCACTGGTTTCCCTGTAATTTGGATATCCATTGCTCTATCCTATTGTGGTACTTTCTGAATTAGATTTTCAACACTGAATCCTTCACTTTGCAGGTATCCATAACCTCAGTTTCTATTTCTTTAACTTCTCCGTTACTATTTTCGACTTTTCCTCTTTGTCTTCTTATTTTTTGTATTGTAAAGTTTTCCATGTCCAGATTCCTATGCTTGTATTTCTCTTCAAATATCTTTGGTGCTGCTCTTTTTGTATTGGTTAGTTTTACTTTCTCCTTTGCATGAATATTACACCTTCTTAAATCTTTCTTTCTTTTCCCATGTCCATACTTATTTTTCAGATGTCTCCTGATCTTCCTGCTTTTCCTTACGTTGGGGACTCACTCCTTCATGCTGTGATGTAACCTGTGTTAGACCTAAACCAAATTCTGCAGTTTGCATGCACTCCATAACTTCAACTTCTATTTTTTAACTTCTACTTTACTAATCTTCTTTTCTACATTCCCTGTTTGTGATATTATTTTTTTATATTGAGAAAATTTCCATATCCAGATGTCTTTGCCTGCATTTATCTCTGAATATTTTTGGGAATGCCTTCTTTATAGTGATTAATTTAAATTTCTCCTCTGCATAAATATTGCACCATATCAAATCGCTGTATTTTCTCATGTCCATATTTCTTTTTTATACTTTTCAGAAATCTCTAGGTTGTGTTGTTTATATTTACGCACTTCCTCAAATGCTTCTTTTTCCAAACAGATCAAAGTTTCTTGATCTTTATACTGTTTTTCACACGTCTGTTGTATTCAATGAATGCAAATTTTTATTTGAAGCTTCTGACAGTTTTTCTTGTGGAAATATTTTTCTTTCCTCTAATTTCTCTCTTAATCGTTTTGCATGTCTTGAGTCTGGAAATTATGGACTTTTTGCATAATAGTGACAATACATAATTTCTTTCTTATCCTCAATAGTCCACTTTATCGTCTTTATGGCTGTTCTTTGGCCTATCAGTTTTTTTGTGATTTTTGGGGACTACTACTTCCTTTTACAACAGGGAGCCATTCTCCCCCTGGGCCTGGCTTGGCCCCATTGTAGGAATGTTTCTGTGTTTTGAGGATTTTGCAGTCATCTTTTCCAGTACTGGCACCAGTTTGCCTACCAGGACTATGCACTTTTTTATCCTCATGTCCATGATGTATGCTATATAAATACAGTCTATATATCAGTGTCGTCTTGGTGAGACTTTGTGAAAAACAGGGTCCACGTCGCGAAGGTTCACAAAGACTTGATGAATTCAGTTTCGGCAATAATACTCTCCTTAACTTGCTGACTTATCATCTCTCCATTCAGACCCCATGCTTCACTGAGAGGCCTTCTTAGTACTCCTGAAGGGTTGCCCGACTACCATTCTCTAGAGACTATTGGGGGGTGCTTATTGCTGCAAAGCCTGAATGTTCATCAAAAATGACAGAAGAGTGCAGAAGATAATAAGCAGAGACTATTACATCCTCTTTTGTTCCTTTCCCCCAAATTCAAAACAGTCACCAAATGTTCCACCCTGTCAAAGGCCAGCAGCACTCAAAGTACAAAAATTGCTAACAAAGTGAGTCATCCAAGAGGTCCCACCAGATCATCTAAGATTTGGAACTTAATCTTTTACTCAAGATTCTTTTCAGTGCCAAAAATGACCATGGGCCTCAGGTCAATCTTTGATCTCAGCCACCTCAAATCAAAATATCAAGAAATCAAATAAAAGGATGGTCACAGTTCAGTCCATTCTCCACTACTGAGAGTAAATGGTTGGATGCTGTATGGACCTTCAGGATGTATACTACCACATCAAGATGGACAGGCAATCCAGAAGGTTTTTCAACTTCTGGCTTGGAGACAGTCATTTCAAATTCACCACCTCTGTCCCGGGTGTTCACCAAATGCATAGCAGTGGTAGCAGCATACATCAGGATGTAGGGATTCTGGGTGTTTTTGTATCAGGATGACTGGCTTATTTCCACCCCTACCAGGAATCTGCTTATCCAAACAAGAGACACCTTGCTCCAAATCCTTTCAGTGTTGGGCATTGCAGTCAATCCGGACAAGTCCAAATTTCATCCTGTAGAAGTAATTGAGTTCATAGGAGCACACTTGGACACAATTCATCAAACAGCAAAATTTACACAGAGCAGGTTATCCACATTCCACAATCATACTCAAGTTGTTCTTTCATCCCAGCAACCAACAGCAAGAATGTTCCTTCATTTCCTGGGTGTGATGGCAGCAGTCATCATTTTAGTCCTTCTTACCAGATAGCACATGAGAGTACTAGAGTTGACCCTAGCAATGCACTGGTCCATCAGGCTCTAACCAATGTCTTTCCAAGTACATCTGATGAACATTTGCAGGGCTCACTTTTGAAAACTTTTCAAAAGCAAATTTCACGTTACTTAAAACTGAGGTGGAAAGTTTCAAAGCCCCCCATGCTAAAGGATAACATTGTCCAAGCTGCAAAATCCTTTACTAATGCATTCTACGGGCACCTACAAGAATGCATGGATCGTGCTATCCCAAGCAAAACTAAGACTCACTCCTCCAAGAAAAAGAAACCAGCCTGGTGGACTCCTGCCATAAACAACCTATACAATAGAAGGAGGAAACTAGTACAGAAAAGAGTAAAATCCCAAGAAGGGAAGACATCCCTGATCAGTATCAGCAAGAAACTATGATCCCTCATAAAATCATCCAAGGCGAGTTTCGAAAGAAAAATTGCCAAGGACTCCAAAGATAACCACAAGGCATTCTTTAGCTATATCAAGAATCTAAGTGGCAATGCTCAAATCTGCTCGGAGATAGTGCAGAATGGTACAAAATACACTGAACTGACCAATATTGCCAACATCCTGGCAGACAGGTTCAGCGCAACTTCACCCCCCTCTCACCCCCAAAAGGGCCCATAACCATACCAGAAGAATGCAGAGCTCCTGAAATCACAGACACTCAGGTTAAAACAGCCCTCTCTAAAGCCAAAAAACACAGCATCAATGGGACCGGACGGTGTCCAAGGCTGCATCCTACACAAGCTCAAAGACCAACTAACCCCTCACCTAAACACACTGTTCAAACTCAGCCTCTCCACAGGTTACTTACCCATAGAGTGGCGCACAGCAACGGTTATTCTGCTCCACAAAGGTGGAGCCACAACAGACCCCAGGAACTATTGCCCTATAAGCCTGACTAGCTTGGTCTGCAAGGCTATGGAGCACATCATCATGGAACTCCTTAACAGAGACATTGGGAAAATCCAAACACTGGACCCTACCCAGTTCAGATTTGTTAAGGGCAGATCATGCCTCCTAAACCTGGTGGACTTCTTTGAGACAGTTACCAAGGCTATAAACGAGGAAAAGGTGGTACACACAGCCTACCTAGACCTCGCAAAGGCCTTTGACGCCATTCCCCATTCTGGTATTATAGACAAACTCACCAGCCTGAACATAAACCCCTGCATCACAAGATGGGTTGCCAACTGGCTCATGGACAGAACCCACATGGTAAGAGTTGCGGGAGCTAGGTCTGACTCTAAACCGGTTACAAGTGGCATTCCCCAGGGCTCAGTCCTAGGACCCCTCTTGTTCGGCATATACTTCTCAGAGGTACAGGCAAGCAGAGGAGTACTATGGCTGACCAAGTTCACAGATGATTGCAAACTATGGGCTATAATTGACTCTCCGGCTGACACAGACATCCTCCAAAAGGGTCTCACTGAGATGGCTATCTGGTGTCAAAATCATGGCCTCAAGCTAAATGCCAAAAAGTGCATAGTCATCCCCTTTGGAAAAAACAAAATACCCACAAACTACGACATAGGTGGTAGTCCCCTAAATACGGAAGACGTAATAAGGGATCTGGGGACCCAAGTAGATAGTAAACTCTCCTTTGATAATCACATTGCCAGAGTGGTTAGAAAATCCTTCTACATGGCCCACCTTATCACAAAAGTGTTCGCCTCCAGATCAAAAGCTGTCATTGTGCCCCTACTCATCGCTCATTAGACTCATCATATAGTACAACTCCCCATTTGGGGTGTATCTTACAAGACACCTGCAACAGATGGAATGACCACAGAAGTACCTCACCAGGAGGATCACTGTCCCCAAACAGATGCCCTATGCAGCTCAACTGAAGAAACTCCAGCTGTACTCAGTTGTATACCGCCTACTGAGAGGTGATCTCTGCCTGACATACAAGGCCATGTCCAACCCAGAACTGATGGACATGCTGCACCTAAAGAAAAGCTTATCCCCTCAAGCCACACGCTCTAGGGATCTAAACCTCACCACAACAATAAATAGGACGTGCTGGAGGGATAGATTCCTGTCACAGAGACTTCCCATGCTTTGGAACAAGATTCCAATCTACATTAGGCAGAGCTGCTTGCTAACGCTCTTCAAAAGAAACCTTGACGAGTGGATGGGAAACAGAAAGTTTACCCCGGGGATCACTTCAGTGGCTCTGCTGGACAGAGGCACAGAGAACTAATCTAAGGGGGCGGCGAAAGCCAACACATTCTGGCTAGGCTTATAACTGCCTTCACACAGATAGCCTAATACCAACCTATGAACCTATAAAGGCATTGCTGTCCAAAAACACTGCTTAGAATAGAGTAGAATTTGTTTGTCTGTATCCTGAGGAGTCTCTTGCTTTGCCTTCTCTTTATGGACTGATTAGTGCTGCAGTTTATAATTGTAAAGCTGTATTATTGTCTCAGTTTACAGGGGTGGAGTATGTGGAGCACTAGATGCTCACAGGGGATATAGAGGTAGTTAAAAGGCTAAAAATTCTGGAAGTAACCATGCAGGATTCTGGGCCTGTGCATAACACTAGAGCAAACATTTATACTTGATGTTTTAGTTATTTGCTTTAGGGCACTTAAACCACGTATAAGTTTTCCTACTGAAATATGTCTTCTTGCATATGATATTCACATGTATTGGTTCTGTTGAAATACCTGGTCATCTAGGATATGGCAGGTGTGCGGAGTTAAATTATTCCCCCTTCCTTTCAGCTGTGCACGACACATCTCACTTATAGTAGGGAGAGAGCTAGTGTGGGCAAGTCGATAACAAGAACCACGACTGTCCACTTTTAAAGTGACTCGTGCACCGAGTCCTGCAGGCTGTATAGAACTGTGTAGGTTAACAGCTGGATGTAATCTTAGTAAGGCAGAAATTTCAATGCTACTAATCAAACTAGCACGGTCAGGTATGACAGTGCAGTGTTCGAGTGTTCAGAGATGTGACAATTGCCTGAATATTTAGGAATAAATGCTGTCTTCCATATTCACATTCTTTGAACCAGAGTTCTGGATCCTGCCTTCAGTATTACCTTACTTTGACTATAGTTCAGACCTACTTTAGTAATCTTCCATCTCAACGTACAATTTACTATTTAGGGTCTGCAACAAGTTTCAAAGTACTGAGAACAACGTGAAATGCTGCTAACAATAACAACCTACTTTCTTCTAAAAATGGAACAGCTAGGCAATTCTGCTTTCCCTTTATGGACTTTTTTAAATTCAAGACTGCTTCTTGAGCTCTTACTGATGTATTTGTTTGATAATGTTTCATTAAAACTATTTTCATTTTTTAAGAGTTGATGAACCTGGAATGCAGTTTTGAGTTAGTTTGGGAGTTTGCTGACCTCTGCAGTTCTATTTACCACTGAATACTCGAGTCCCTCACAGTAAGAGTGTCTTTGAAAAAGAGTCTTCATCTCTGTAAATGAATATTTGCAAGATTCTTTGTTCTGGGTAACCAAGCACCTTGCAGAGATAACATATACTTGAACGTGTGTTGTATATTTCCTCTTCCTGAGCATCTTATTAGGTCGAGCACAATTGCTGTAATGAATACATTTTCTATGCAGAGCCTCAGTGAACCAGGAGATGAAATTAGGGCAGCAGCAGGTAAGGAAGACATCTGGTTTCATGCAGAGTATTTTTTAAGTACATTTATAGTCATTATATTTATTTATTCTAAGTGTTTTTATTATTATTTTTGCTCCTTGGTTAAGGCAAAGGTACAATAAAATAAGTGATCTGATAGTGTCTAGGTGTGTTTTCAATATTTTTGTCACTGGTTAAGACAAGGATGCCATTAAAATAAATGATTCAGCAATGTCTAGATACTGTTCAACTGAAATGAATTCATGCAATCCAGTGTTTATGTACAAACACAGTTTACATATATATATATATATATATATATATATATATATATATACACACACACACACACACATATATATATATATATATATATATATATATATATATATAGACACACACACACACATATATATATATATATATACATACACACACACACACACACATATATATATATATATATATATATATATACACACACACACACACACACACACATATATATATATATATATATATATATATATATATATATATATATATATATACATATATATATATACATACATACTATATATATATATATATATATATATACATATACATGCATACTATATATATATATATATATATATTTATATATATATATATATATATATATATATATATATATATATATATATATATATACATATATATATGTATATATGTATACACACACACACACACACACACACACACACACACACACACATATATATATATATATATATATATATATATATATACATACACACACACACACGGGATCTGTACTAATTACCAAAGGAATTATTAACTGAAGCACAAACGGCCGGGCATACTTCCACGAAATTGCTTTTTACCGAAAAAAACACTTTCGTGGAAGTATGCTTGCAGCTAAAGGGAATTGTGGGGGAATGACTGTTGTGAAGACTGTACTATGGTGCGGATAAGGGAATATTCCCTTTTCCTCACTGTAGTGCGATCTCAGAGTGAGAATATTAAAGTAGGGGGAGTGTGGGGGACACAATAAAAGTAGATTTATTGTTTATTGTGGGTTTTTTTTAACGCACTTTAACGAAAGCGCTTTTTTGGTGAAAGCACTTTTGTTAAAATGTGTTCGGTGACTGTGGATTCGGACTATTGAACTATAGTCTTAGATCTATATAGATATATATATATATATATATATATATATATATATATATATATATATATATATATATACATATACACACACACACACACACACATATATATATATATATATATATATATATATATATATATATATATATATATACACACTCACACACACATATATATATATATATACATATATATATATATATATATGTGTGTGTGTGTGTGTGTGTGTGTGTGTGTGTGTGTGTGTATACATATATATTTAAATATACGGGTGTAGGACACTGTATCGAATGTACAATGTTCCGACATCCTACAGATTGACGTTTGAATGTCAAATGCACCAATAAGGACTCATTCTGCGAATGCTTCAGGGCTACCCCAGAGCAGAGTAAACTAAAGGCAAGTGTTTTTGCAGGATGGCAAGCCACCCACACCCCCTGCTTAACTGTATGTACTAACTTCAAGAGTCCCCTGAGAAAGGAAATATTCTTCTACTTGGGGATTGTTGATCTTGCACACCTGTCAAACTCCCTGTCTTTGCTGAACATTTGATGTCAATCTGTGCAGTGTTAGAACACTGTACATTTAATGCAGTGTCCTACACCCATACACCCATCTATATATATAGTTTGCAGTATCAAATGTCTGTAATGCTGGCAGAAGTGATAGCATAATCATAGGATCTCCTCTGCCTGCATTACTTTGTGGAGTGGGGAGTGGAGAATTTGCCCTTTTTTCACCAAAAACAGACCGGTTTCGGTATTAGAGCATTCATCAGTGTTGAAGGCTCTAATGCTGAAACGTGTCTGTTTTTGGTCGGTTCAATAAAATGTGGATCTTTTTCATGCTCATTAATTCAGTGTGCTTGGCTGTCTTTTTGGATTTTCATCATTTACAATTTCTAGCCATATACCTTTCCTTATTGGCGTGCCCACGTTTTGATTTATTTCATGTGAATATTCTGTTTACCCATCCATAGATCCTAGTGGTACTTGAATGTGGGCAGAGATGAGCTTTGTTTTACTTGGATGGGGGAGTCTGTTCCAGAGGAGTTGTCTCCTCTGCAGGATATCCCTGTCTCTCTAAAGTGCTGTGTTGATGTTGTAGAAGAGGTTTAGAACCATAGACCGAGTATTTTTGATGCAATTTGAATTGCTGATGTGCAGTAGGCCTGTCACTATTGGGTCAGAGGATGTCTTGTATTCCAGACACGTCACCTCTTAGCAGTCTGTAGGATACTGCATATAGTGACAAGGCTTTGAGATGGCTCATGTAGAACACATTGTTTAGGCCTTGAATCTTTTTAGCAAGGTATTTCTGCAGGTGTTCCATTTGTCTGGACAGATACATGTCAAAGGAGGCATTATACTCAATGAATGGTCTAATGAAGGCTGAGTAAAGTGGAAATTGACCTCTCTAGATCTAGTTGCAGTTCCTTTATCTCTAACCTGTGCAATATAAAAGGACTTTCTAATGACATTAGACACATGTTGATCGAAGCTTAGGTCACTGTCCACATAAGCTTCCAAATCTCAAACAATTGGTTCATGTCTCAGGGTTGAATTGTCAGTGTGGTACTTCTCCAGGGTAGATGACTTCCCAAAACATATAATAATGCATTTTTTTTTAATTTAGTTATGTCCATGATTCTGACACTGGTTATGTCTTTGTGACAAACCTTCCTGCAAGATGCTTAAGTCATCTGAGGATTCAGTAACTGCTCCAAGCTTGCATTCATCTGTAAACTTAGTCAGCCAGAGCCTTTTGGTTTTGGTTTTTACTTCACAGAAGTTGATACCAAACAGGAGCAGTCCCAGCACCAACCCCTTGTTAATATTACAGCTGCACAAAGGGTGTTTCTTTTTGTGCTTTGCCTGTAATTTTTTTTTACAAGGTACAACTGCATCTATGCAGCTATTTACAAGCTGGTATAGTGCAGTGGTGTACATTTTCATGTATTCAGCTGAGTTAACTGGGGTTGGTGGGGATTTAAAGTTTGCTAGTATATCACTTATGAGTCAGTAGGTTGCCTTAGAGAAATTTATAAAGGTACCTTGGTTGGAAGGGATCTCTTGTTTCAGTTTTATTTTGAAGGAGACAGCTTTATGGTTAGACTAACAAGAAATGAAGATATGCAAGTAGGGTTGCCACCCCTCCGTTATTTTCTGGACTATCCGGAAATCAAACTGATTCTCCGGTAGTCTGGAAAACACTGTACAAACTCCAGTATTCTGTTTCAAAAAGGAAACAGACTATCGGAGTTTGTAAATCGGCTGATTTACTATGCTTTTTTTTTTTTTTTTTTTACAGAAAAGCATAGTAAATCAGCCAAAAGCAGGCAGCTAGAATGAAAAAAGAGGGTGTTCCCCGCTGAGTGATTCCATCCCAACGTCACAAAATGGGCGGAATGTGGGTGGGAGAGGGTGTGGAGCGGGGTTACTGGTGACGCGAGGGGCATGTCTTTACTCCGGTTTTCACCACGAACAAAGGTGGCAACCCTATATGCAAGGGATGCTGCAAGATGCCCCCATATTAGTAAGGACAAGATCCAAGATTTTTTTTTTCCCTAGTGGGTACTCTGGCTTTTGTTTTGTTGAAGTCCATGAGAGACCGTGTTTGTGCACGAGTGGTGGTGTAGGATTCCCAGTCTGTAATTGGACAGTTTAGATCAAATATTAAAATGGGGTTTAATACCTCTCAACTGTCCGGATTGTCACAGAATGTCCAGATTGTTGTCCCATATTTTTGGTCTGTTCCTCTTAAAATTTGTGGTTTTCTGGCAAATCACTGGGATGTTCTGAGGATTGAAATCACTAAATAATGACATTAATTTGAGTTTCATACTTTGTATCCTTCAGAAAAATGCATGTTAACACAAATTCTGTTATTCTAGCAACAATCTAAGTGTATAAGAACAATATTTAAAAATTGTCCCCCCCATTATGTCAAGTGTTGTCCAGATTTCTTGCAATAAAAGGTTGAAAGGTATGTGTTTAATGCTGAGTGACTTCTTTTCCTGTACATAGGGATTGTAGCTTTCTTGGGTCTAGCTAGCTAATATACGGTCTGGGACCTTCCTGGTAGTTATTGGACATGAAGAAGCCGTAGTGCGTTATGCTGCTTTACCAGCCTTGCTGTGAGTCTCTTCCTGATGAAGACTGAGACACCTGTACCTTTTCCCTCCTAAGCAGTAGCTGGTCTGAATGTGTGGCAGATGTTCTAGTCTTGGCTGCTTTTATTTGCAGTACTACTTTTGTAGTAGTTTCGACTCTTTTGGGGTCTAAATTTTTCCTATCAGTAGTGCTTGCTTGTTGTGTAATGAGCTCGTAGAGGTAATTGACCCGTAATTAACATTTTATTTATTTATTTCATTTGTTAACCTGGTAGTGTTTGGCTGGGCCAGATGCAATAGATATTACATTAGACATATGCTAGTTACAATAATTATAGGACATACACAGGATTGCAAATTACAGATTCTTACAGTAGTGTGTAAAAAAGACATCTTGAGAAAAATTAATCAAATTATAGGCAATTGTCAAACATATCAAGCAATATCAGTTCTCAATACTTAATTCTTTTCTACAAATTCTTTTGGGAGAATGATTCAAATAAAGGCAGGAGATATTGAGAAAGGACGGTAACAGGAGGATACAGATATTTAGCCTGGGTTAGTACAGGAGCAGAGCCTTTGTTTAGAGAAATGTTATTTTAGGGCCTGTTTAAATGTTAGTGCGTTATTGATGGTGAGAATATGATGTGGAAGAGACTTCCATTGCTTGGCTGTGGAATGGAAGAACAGGGAGATGCCATAAGTGTTTTGGGCCTTATTAACTTTTCACAATATTTTGTCAGCAGATCTAAGGGATGTTAGGTTACTATAGAGTTGATATTGCTGGGCAGTTGTCAGGTTTATATATGACTGTGTGGGCGGTTAGTAGCTGAGTCAGGGAGAGGAGATGAGGGAGATCTAGCCAGTTTAGCTGAGTTAATGCAGTACAGTGGTGAGCTCTATGAGATTGATTTGTAGCAAATTTGGCAATTTTGTTATAGCAGGATTCGAGGTTATTTAGGTCAGCTTTGCGAAGGTTGGTAAATATTTGAGAGCAATATAAAAGGGAAGATAATAGATGGCTTTGAGCAGTAGTGAGCCTGACTTGGGCAGTGAGAAATAGTTTTGCTCTGTAGAGTGAACCCAGTTTGGCATGCACCTTTTTATAGTTAGAGCAAGGTGTTTGTCAAACCTAATTCTGCTATCAGTTGTAACACTAAGACGTTTTTTATGTTCTACTGGCTCTATTTTAGTGTCATTGAAGGAAGAAATATAGATAGGAGGTAGATTCTTAGATGATGGGTTTTGGTGGAAGACCATAACCTTGTTTTTTTTTGGGTTAAGTATAAGTTGATGGAGAGCTAGATAATTTATTATACTAAGGAGGGCTTCTTGGGTTTTATCTTGGAGCTCTGTGATAGTGGTGGCAGAGCAGATCAGGGAGAGGCATCATCGGCATATTGTACAATTGAGGCTGGCTTAGTGGCAGTATGAAGGTCATTAGTAAAGACAGTGAAAAGGAGTGGACCATGGATTGAGCCTTGTGGGACCCCAACTCTCACAGGGATCTGAGTGGAGAGTTTATTTTCCCACAGAGTGGCTTGTTTGCTGTCAGTCAAGTAGCTATGAAACCATTTTAGGGATTCAGAGCTGCAGTGGTAGATGGCTAGTTTGTTTAGAAGTATTTGATGTGACACAGTGTCAAATGCTTTTGACATGTTTAGGAAGGCAGCAGATACTAACTGGTTTTTGTTTTTAAGCTGGTATACAGCGCCATTAAAGCTGATGAGTGCTGTACTGGTACTATGCTTGGGCCAGAAACCATGTTGTGTTTTGGATAGTAGATTATTGGTCAGGAAATGGTCTAATATCTGATTGTGAATACATTTTTCTAAGATTTTGGCGAGTGGGGACAGAATGGCTATGGGTCTATAGTTGCATATATCAGTTGAGTGGCCTCCTTTATGTAAGGGTATTATGTGGGATATTTTCCAAAGGAATAGAACATACTGTTCAGAGATAGAATGCTTGATTAGAATTGATACAGGGTAAGCTATGGAAGAAGCAGCGAGTTGAAGAAAGTTGCCAGGTAGCTGGTCAGTGGCTAGTGTGCAAGGTTTTAATTTGGTAATAAGAGTTCTAATATAGTTAGTTTGACTTGGGCTAAGTTGGAGAAAGGTAGTGTTTTTGTCAGGAGTCTGAGGTATGGTAGGAGTTGTACTGGGGGTGTTGCTAAGTAGGGAGATAATTGAATTAATTAAGTGGGAAGTTAAATTCAGTGGCTATGGACTCATTTTGATTGGTCAGTGTTGGGGCTGGGGTAGTGGGTTTTCCAGGGTTGAGAAGGAGATTAACTGTTTACCAGAATCTTTTGGTATTGTTCTGGTATTTTAGTTGTTTTGCTTGGAAGTAGCTTTTTTTGTCTTGTTTAGTTTTTTAATTTGAGTTCTAAGTTGTTAGTAGGTAGTAAGGTTTTCTTTAGTTTTACTACTTTGATAGTGAGACCAGGCTTTATCTCTTTGTTTTAGTAAATGAAGTGTGTCTTTTGATAGCCAGGGAAGTCTGTTAGAGTTGGTGCATATTTTTCTCATGGGGGCTAATTCATTGAGTATTTGAAGGAAGGAGGTGTTTAAGTACTGAACTGCACTATCAAGTGGAAGATGTTTCAAAGGTGTCCAGTCATATTGTAGAAGTTGGGAGTTAAATAATGAAGGAGAGAAATGTTTTTTGTTGCGAATGTAGTGAAATGAAATATTTGAGAAATTCTGAAAATGATTTCTAACGAGGTAGGCAGGGAAGTGATTGTTTAGGGTGTCAGGGAGACACCCAGCGTGATATGTAATATTGGGCTTGTTACTCAAAATCCAGTCTAGTGTGGATTGTCTCTTGGAGTGCTTGTCAATGCATTGATTCTTTAAGAGAAATTGTAAAGATTAATGAAGTTTGTAGGGCTATTAGAAAAGCAGGTGGCCCAGTCAAGATTGAAATCTCCTAGTATTATAGTCTCATGGGTGAAGTTTGTAGAGGCCCATTCTAGGATGTTTTTTTATATTCTGAAGGTTTTTTTTCCACGGGGAGGTAGGAGGCTATAAAGATAATGGACTTGTGGTTATTAAGTTTGAGGCGTGCTATCAAAATGTCAAGGTTAGGGATATCAGGTGGGGTAGTGTTGAGGTGCACCCAACTAGGATTTTCTTTAAATAAATTTTAATTTGTTTAATTTTTTTTTTATTTTACATTTGTTTACCAGGAAAGTCAGACTGGGTAGGTTAACCGCCTTCAGCGGAGGCCCGTGGAGAAAAGCTCCATTATCAATAGTACAGTAATACAGTAATACAAATAACACAAATATGTAAGACACTACATAACATAAAAGTAAGAAGGACTGCGAATGCAGCATGTGACTATCAAAAGTAGAAACTCGGAAAGCATTTCATAAAATATGTTGTAGTTGTACACAGATTCAAAAGGAGAAGAGGGGAAATGTATAAACCACATTCACATTGGATGCTGTAGTGATGTCTTAAAACATAGTTTGAATCACATAGCAGCTGTACATTTCCAAATGTAAATCAGCATTCATTGTACGATACTTGTATCCTGTGTCTCATGGGAGGCTTATTTTGCACTCTTCATAGCTATATAACATAACTTACATATTGTTGCTGAAATACAGCAGTGTGAATACATAATTATATACATATATGGTAGCCGTTCCTTTTTTGAATATTTGTTCTGCTGATTTGTGAATTGGCTGGTTGTTTTCATTGATTTACAGTTTGCTGAGTGTTCACCTGGTGTGAAAACGTGATAGTAGAGTTTAGGTATTTCCCCTTTTTCCATACTTTTGTCCAACCTCAGACTTTATATATAAGTAGTGGGGGTGGACAGCCCCCTGCAAAAGCAAAGCAAAGAAAGACATTTTTTTGTTTTGTTTTTTTTTGTGTAGTATGTAAATGTTTTGAGCTTCAGCAATAGTGTAGTGTGACTATTGCTAATAGAACCATGTATAGATAGATATAGATGTGCACATGAACAGACACACATAATGTGACTATTGCTAATAGAACCATGTATAGATAGATATAGATGTGCACATGAACAGACACACATAATGTGACTATTGCTAATAGAATCATGTATATATAGATATAGATGTGCACATGAACAGACACACATAATGTGACTATTGCTAATAGAACCATGTATAGATAGATATAGATGTACTCATGAACAGACACACATAATGTGACTATTGCTAATAGAACCATGTATAGATATAGATGTGCACACGAACAGACACACATAATGTGACTATTGCTAATAGAATACTGTATAGATAGATATAGATGTGCACATGAACAGACACACATAATGTGACTATTGCTAATAGAATCATGTATATATAGATATAGATGTGCACATGAACAGACACACATAATGTGACTATTGCTAATAGAATCATGTATAGATAGATATAGATGTACTCATGAACAGACACACATAATGTGACTATTGCTAATAGAACCATGTATAGATATAGATGTGCACATGAACAGACACACATAATGTGATTATTGCTAATAGAATCATGTATAGATAGATATAGATGTGCACATGAGCAGACACACATAATGTGACTATTGCTAATAGAATCATGTATAGATAGATATAGATGTGCACATGAACAGACACACATAATGTGACTATTGCTAATAGAATCATGTATATATAGATATAGATATGCACATGAACAGACACACATAATGTGACTATTGCTAATAGAATCATGCATAGATATAGATGTGCACATGAACAGACACACATAATGTGACTATTGCTACTAGAATCATGTATAGATAGATATAGATGTGCACATGAACAGACACACATAATGTGACTATTGCTATTAGAATCATGTATAGATAGATATAGATGCGCACATGAACAGACACACATAATGTGACTATTGCTAATAGAATCATGTATAGATAGATATAGATGTGCACATGAACAGACACACATAATGTGACTATTGCTAATAGAATCATGTATAGATAGATATAGATGTACTCATGAACAGACACACATAATGTGACTATTGCTAATAGAACCATGTATAGATATAGATGTGCACACGAACAGACACACATAATGTGACTATTGCTAATAGAATCATGTATAGATAGATATAGATGTGCACATGAACAGACACACATAATGTGACTATTGCTAATAGAATCATGTATATATAGATATAGATGTGCACATGAACAGACACACATAATGTGACTATTGCTAATAGAATCATGTATAGATAGATATAGATGTACTCATGAACAGACACACATAATGTGACTATTGATAATAGAACCATGTATAGATATAGATGTGCACATGAACAGACACACATAATGTGATTATTGCTAATAGAATCATGTATAGATAGATATAGATGTGCACATGAACAGACACACATAATGTGACTATTGCTAATAGAATCATGTATAGATAGATATAGATGTGCACATGAACAGACACACATAATGTGACTATTGCTAATAGAACCATGTATAGATATAGATGTGCACACGAACAGACACACATAATGTGACTATTGCTAATAGAATCATGTATAGATAGATATAGATGTGCACATGAACAGACACACATAATGTGACTATTGCTAATAGAATCATGTATATATAGATATAGATGTGCACATGAACAGACACACATAATGTGACTATTGCTAATAGAATCATGTATATATAGATATAGATGTGCACATGAACAGACACACATAATGTGACTATTGCTAATAGCATCATGTATAGATAGATATAGATGTACTCATGAACAGACACACATAATGTGACTATTGCTAATAGAACCATGTATAGATATAGATGTGCACACGAACAGACACACATAATGTGACTATTGCTAATAGAATCATGTATAGATAGATATAGATGTGCACATGAACAGACACACATAATGTGACTATTGCTAATAGAATCATGTATATATAGATATAGATGTGCACATGAACAGACACACATAATGTGACTATTGCTAATAGAATCATGTATAGATAGATATAGATGTACTCATGAACAGACACACATAATGTGACTATTGCTAATAGAACCATGTATAGATATAGATGTGCACATGAACAGACACACATAATGTGATTATTGCTAATAGAATCATGTATATATAGATATAGATGTGCACATGAACAGACACACATAATGTGACTATTGCTAATAGAATCATGTATAGATAGATATAGATGTGCACATGAACAGACACACATAATGTGACTATTGCTAATAGAATCATGTATAGATAGATATAGATGTGCACATGAACAGACACACATAATGTGACTATTGCTAATAGAATCATGTATAGATAGATATAGATGTGCACATGAACAGACACACATAATGTGACTATTGCTAATAGAATCATGTATAGATAGATATAGATGTGCACAGTAACAGACACACATAACGTGACTATTGCTAATAGAATCATGTATCGATAGATATAGATGTGCACATGAACATACACACATAATGTGACTATTGCTAATAGAATCATGTATCGATAGATATAGATGTGCACATTAACAGACACACATAATGTGACTATTGCTAATGGAATCATGTATAGATAGATATAGATGTGCACATGAACAGACACACATAACGTGACTATTGCTAATAGAATCATGTATAGATAGATATAGATGTGCACATGAACAGACACATATAACGTGACTTGCTAATAGAATCATGTATAGATAGATATAGATGTGCACATTAACAGACACACATAATGTGACTATTGCTGATAGAATCATGTATAGATAGATATAGATGTGCACATGAACAGACACACATAATGTGACTATTGCTAATAGAATCATGTATAGATAGATATAGATGTGCACATGAACAGACACACATAATGTGACTATTGCTAATAGAATCATGTATAGATAGATATAGATGTGCACATGAACAGACACACAATGTGACTATTGCTAATAGAATCATGTATAGATAGATATAGATGTGCACATGAACAGACATACATAATGTGACTATTGCTACTAGAATCATGTATAGATAGATATAGATGTGCACATGAGCAGACACACATAATGTGACTATTGCTAATAGAATCATGTATAGATAGATATAGATGTGCACATGAACAGACACACATAATGTGACTATTGCTAATAGAATCATGTATAGATAGATATAGATGTGCACATGAGCAGACACATATAATGTGACTATTGCTAATAGAATCATGTATAGATATAGATGTGCACACGAACAGACACACATAATGTGACTATTGCTAATAGAATCATGTATAGATAGATATAGATGTGCACACGAACAGACACACATAATGTGACTATTGCTAATAGAATCATGTATAGATAGATATAGATGTGCACATGAACAGGCACACATAATGTGACTATTGCTAATAGAATCATGTATAGATAGATATAGATGTGCAGATGAACAGGCACACATAATGTGACTATTGCTAATAGAATCATGTATAGATAGATATAGATGTGCACATGAACAGACACACATAATGTGACTATTGCTAATAGAATCATGTATAGATAGATATAGATGTGCACATGAACAGACACACATAATGTGACTATTGCTAATAGAATCATGTATAGATAGATATAGATGTGCACATGAACACACACATAATGTGACTATTGCTAATAGAATCATGTATAGATAGATATATATGTGCACATGAACAGACACACATAATGTGACTATTGCTAATAGAATCGTGTATATATAGATATAGATGTGCACATGAACAGACACACATAATGTGACTATTGCTGATAGAATCATGTATAGATAGATATAGATGTGCACATGAACAGACACACATAATGTGACTATTGCTAATAGAATCATGTATAGATAGATGTAGATGTGCACATGAACAAACACACACTCACACACAGACACACACCCTGCAGGAATGTATGTGGCAGCAGGACTTTACCTATCAGTATACCTTCATAGACATGTATTGCTTTGTAGATTATGTTCTTCTTGCATGCATGTTTGCTGTGAGAGAATTTTTAAGACTTAATGTCATTATAAATAAGCTGTTCTCATGCAATGCTGCTTTGAAAATAGGCAACATACCAGAGTTAACAGATCGTGCTGAGAGCAGTCTTTGAGACTATTACCCTATGTCTAATTGTATAGTGTAATAATAGTTATAAAGTTTTATATTTTAACCAAGTGTTGTTAATGTGCTTATGCAGTCTGAAAAATAAACATGAAGTTTATGTATGTTAATGATATTTTACACTGTAGTCTGTTGCAGCTTTGAATTAATGCTGTTTCTATTTACATATAAGAAATATATTTGTCTTTTCCATGAAAAAATACTCCTAATCCCTATTCCAGTGCTTTTGTTTTCTGATTTGGAAGATAATTGATTTAGTTTAATGTTAGTTGTTTGACCAGATTACTAGAAGAAAACTCTGTAATAAGAGTTTTTTGATAGTATTGGTAACACATGACAAATAGCATTCTTCTCTGAGTTCACTATAATCACTAAATATTGCTTGAGGCTTATATGTTATATTATGCATGGAACAAGCTGAGACTCATTTGTCTTTGATCTTTATGTTCAGAAGAGATTACGTCTTTTGTTCATATAAACTAACATGATTCAGTTAATCATAATTTGCCATATGTTTTGGTATATATCGTATGCTGTACCCTAGTTACCACCTAGGTGGTAGATAGAAATAGTTTTCATTCTTAGATATTCCAAGTACTGCCATCCTGATATTTAAAAACTACACATTTTGACCAGCTGCTGGCCTCTACCATCTTTGTAAATTTGGCTTTAAAAAAAAAATCAGTTTTCCTAAATTTTAAAAGAGGATTAATTTAATAAAAGAACACAACAAATGGACACAAATTTTGCACACTAATCAGTTACTTATTGTATTTCTTTCATCTGCACTGTTAATAGTAAATTTGATATGATTTAAGTGGTACCAAAAATGTACTTGGATGACAGTGAAATATGCCTAAATGTACCCAGGCTGCAACATTCATTCTGCAGAATATTCCACCTCTCACTCTAAGCCTTTCTTTCCACAGTTGATCTTTTATGTACTGGGGCTCACATCGACTAACAACTGCTTCACTCTGTGGGAAGGAGATATCTTACAGAATTAAATTTTATTCTGATCTCATTTTGTTTCTATTAATTCATGACAATTAGTACAAAATATGAATAGGCAGTTGTCATTGAGTTACCCTCATTTTCATAGAATTCTATAATTTAAAAAATAGTATGCAACTGTGTTAGCACACGTTGAGTTTGACAAAAAAGTAAATAGATTTAAAAAGAGCAGAGTGTTTCTTGTTACACGTACTAGAAAAGTTAGAAAATAAAACTGAGTCATAATGTTAACATAAATTAACTAAGAAATCTTACATTTAAAATGATGCTCTTTAGTCATATTGTAGCTTACCCTTTTGAAGTAATTTTAATAGTCTGCCAAAGAAAGAAATTATTATTTTAACATCATTCATATTTCCTCAATTTTATTTAGTTACTGTATATGTGTTGCTTTAAAATTGTTATTTTTCCATTGTAGTTTTGCTGTCTGTTGGTTCTAGGAGGCAGATAAATAATGTCTGGGATTCTTAAACAAATAGTGCAATGTATTAGGCAAAATAATACAAATAAATTGTGGCATACAAGGTGGGACCAGATCAGACACACAGTTCATAAGATCATAGGAGGTTGCTAGGATATTGGCCCTAAGGCCCTTATAAGCCTTGCCAAGAATTTATCCCATGTTTAGACAAGTCAGCACCCAAAGCCCCTGTCCAGCAGGGACACAGGTGGAATCCCAGGGGTGTATTTTCTGTTTCACATCCAGTTATCCAGGTTGCGCTTAAAAAGGGATAATGAGGTGCTCTGCTTGACGTGGAGAGGGAGTCTATCCCACAGATGGGGGGAGTCTCCAGGACACAAATCTGTCTCAACAACAAGTCCTATTGATATCACAGACCAGGTTGAGTTCATGCGTACCAGGTTGCTTGAGTGGAGCTTGACTTGCGGATATGCAGCACTCCCATCAAGACGGGGTCTGAGATTGCTTTGCATGCCAGACAGAGGTCACCTATGAGGAGACTGTATGAAACTAAGTAGAGGGATAAGGCTTTTAGCCTATCTGTGTAGGGTAGATGTTTGAGGATCCTGGATTCTCCTGGTGAGGAACCTCTGTGGTTTCTCCAGCTGCTACGTGTGGTTTGTGAGGTACATGCCAAAGGAAGCATTGTACTCAATAATTGGTCTTATAAGGGAAGAAAACAAGGATGTTATGACTTCTTTGTCCCTAGATGAGTTACCCTTACTTATGAGGTGGGCCATGTAGAAAGCTTTCAAACAACATGGTAGTCAAAATTCAGGTTGCTATCAACCTGGGTGCCCACATCTCTCACTACTGATTGTGTACTTAGGACATTGTTATTAATGTGATAGTATGTGGGGACATCACTCTCCCCAAAGGGGATGATGATGATGCATTTTTTGGCATTCAGCTGGAGGCCATGTTTCTGGCACCAGTCATTTGTTTGGGTGAGACCCTCTTGGAGGACATCCACATCAATTGGGGAATTGATAACTGCTCCCATCTTGCAGTCATCTGAAAACTTGGCCAGCCATAGCCCACTGGTTTTGGCCTGCACCTCAGAGAAGTATATCCTGAATAACAGAGGCCCCAAGACCGATCCCTGAGGTATGCCACTCATTATGGGTCTACTGCTTGAGGTGGCTTCCCTATTTTGATTAGGTGGGTTTCATCAGTGAGCCAGTTTGCTACCCATCTGGTAACATATGGATTGATGCCTAGTTGAGAGAGTTTATCTACTCTGCTTGAGTGGGGAATAGTGTCAAAGGCTTTGGCCAGGTCAGGGTAGGCAGTGTGCACCATCTTCCCCTCATCCATGACTTTGGTGACTGTCTCAAAGAAGTCAACTAAATTTAACAGACATGACCTCATTGTTTGGGTCAGTGGACGCTCCAACTTTGTGTAGAGGGATGACAGTGGCTGTCCTCAATTCGTATGGGATGAAGTGCTCAGGCTTTGATTAAATAGGGTGCCTAATGAAGCTGAGAGCTCTTGCCTGAGTTCATGTAGGATGCAGCCAGGAGTGTTGTCGAGTGCCATGGAGACTGTATCTTTTTGCCATTGAGAGGGCATTAAAGACTTGCTCCCTGGTGATGAGGGGAGGGGGGGCAGGTGCTGAGATTGTCCTGGTTTACTGATGGAGGGGACGGGGCATGAAGTTTTCACTGAATCTGTCTGCCAGCAGGTTGGCTATATCTACGGCATTTGTGTATGTGGCGTTCTTGACCACCAGTTCAGAGCTGATTTGGGTGTTACCTTTGAGACTGCAGACAGAAGGCCTTGTGATTGCCCTTAGTGGATGTGGACACTTTGGACTCAAAGTTAGCCTTAGAGGATTTCACCAGTGACCTTATTTGCTTGTTCAGACAAAGGAGAGACTGTTTCCAACTCGGCACCTTCTCCTTCTTGGTCCTGAACAGACATTTTTTCCTTTTTTTATAGGTTGTTTATTGCTGCTGTCCACCAGATAGATTTACTCTTCCTTGAGGAAGATGATTTGGTCCTGTCAGGTATTGCTGAGTCCATGCAGCTATGAAGGTGCTCATATAGTTTTTTGGGTAGGCCTGGACATTACTGCTTGTTCCAACTGAAAGAATTGTGGCTGTGAAGAGGCTTATACCTGCTGTCAGGAGAATGTAGTCAGCTTTGGAAAAGTTTTTTTGTTTGACCCTGACAAAGTGTCTGAGGGGCGGGTCAGGGGAGATGGTGACTTCGAAAGTGATCACTTTATGGTCGGATCTGACCAAGGAGGATGACACTGTAGGAATGCTACAGTGGCTACTCATGTTGGTTAGTACCATGTCCAGGATATTTTCACCTGTCGTGGGGTGTCAACCAAGTGATCCAATACACTGGCATTGACAAAGTCAAGGAATCTCTAGGCGTTCATGTTTGGGCTAGAATAGGTCTTCCACTCTATGGTTGGGTAGTTAGTTACCCAGGATCAGGGCAGAGGGTTGAATATTGATGGATTCAAGTAAGTCCAGATAGATGGAGTGGGGATCGTGAGTCATAGTTGGCAGTCTCTAGCTAGCTATGATTTGAATAGGTGTTTTGTCAGCAGTTAACTGCACTTGAAATGTCTCCTGTGCGTCATACCATTTGACCAGCCTGGAGGAGTGTATATCTTTGACAAATATTGAAACTCCACCTCCTTTGGCTTTGTAACCCTCTGTTTGGGGTCTGAAAGTATGATAGGATGAATAACTTGATAAGGCTGGTGTGCTCTCCACAGCTTTGAACCAGGTTTCAGTGATTGCACAAAAGTCAGCATCCACCAGGGTGAGGAATACTTGCAATGAGTGAAGTTTCATGATAAGACTCCTAGCATTTAGCAGCTTGGTCTTTAAATTTTGTTTAGAAGAATTTTTCATGTTGGTAATTTTGTGCTCATGGCTTTGCCTAAAAAATGCACTATGGGGAGGCAAGAGCCTTTGCCATAAGCCTGTAGCTTGGAATGACGCAAGAAACTAAGCCAATTGTTAAACTCAATCATTTTCTGTTTGTATTGAGGCATCATTCTAGGTGATGTTAGGATGCTGCTTAAGGCTAGGGACGTACCTGCCTTGGACACATATTCAACGAGCTCAATCATGTCTCTCTTCATATCGACCAGAGAGGTACGTCTCAAGTCATTCACACCAACATGGATTATGACAGAGTCATAACAGTACCTGTTGTTGAGAAACTTGAGTGCATGCATGATATGGTGGATTCTAGCTCCTGACAAGCACCTTACTGTGACTTTCTCCTTGTCTAGCCTGGTGAGGGGCACATCTGTGTGTCTCACGATAGACTCTCCTATGATTAGTATGCTGGGTTTGTGGCTGGACCTTAGAGGCTGTGAGACACAGGCATGTGTACTATGTGTGGTGCTTGGTGCTGTGGGTTGTGATGTGCTTGTGTGTTTTTGCTTTGCTGGTCTCTTTTGTTTAGGTATGTTTTTGTTGAAAACATTTGCATATGTAGGAGTGTGTTGAACAGGTATGGGTGGTAGTACAGGTGTGATGTTTGTCATGTTTGTGCAGACAACCTTCTTAGTGTCAGATGTACTGGCTTGTGACTGAGACAGCAAGGATTCTATGTTTTTAATATAATAGCATCTCTCACATATCATGTTCATGGGTGGTGGTAGTAGAGGGTTGCATGTGTACATAAGGCAGTTGCTACACTGTCTCAGGATGCCCACATCAACCAGACTAGCAGGAGAAACTATAGGAAATTGTCCATCCGTGGTTGCCAGAATCTGTGGAAGAGAGGTCAGGGATAGTAGAGTGGGTACTATCTGAGGAGTGTACCTACAGTATAGGTGTGAGTAGGGCTGGATAAAAGTTTTGTCCATATTCCTTTTCTTTTCCCTCAGCTCCTATGTGGCGTTTTGGCAGGAAATGTCTTTTTCTTACTTGCACTTTCAGTTTTTATTTTATTTATTTATTTTTTCGTAACTGGGAAAGTCATTCTGAGCCAATGGCCCTTTTCAGTCGAGGCCTGGAGAGAAAAGCTCCAAAACAAATTTAAACAGTAGTTCATGGGTAATTATATACAAGGGGAAAAAACCTGCAACAGATTAAATATTTTACATTGTGCTGGGGAGAAAAGCTCCACAAAAACAGCTTAAACATATTTTACAACAGGTGATAAGTAAATTATGTATAAGGGGAGAAAATCCCCACAACAGATGAAGCACAAACAGGTTGAGATGCATTTACAGGAATATTACTAGGATAAACTATGATCAAGAATGCAGCATCAACTGTAAGTAGCAAGGCACTTTGCAGAAGTGGATAACCTGTGTCAAGTAAATGAATACAAAGTTTTGAAAATATTGACTATATTACTAATAATATATGGAGATGTGAAATAATAAAGTCTTCTGCTGCTAAAATAGAGACTGAGATGAGGAGGAGTAATGAGCAGGAGGGAAATTAAGGACATGGAGAGAGAACTTGTTGTTATAGAGGTGTGAATGTTATGGAAGGACATTACAGAGGAAAATAAATAGTAGAAAGTGTCAGCTGAAGATGTAAAAAGCATACATTAGTATGGTGTCATTAAAGTGAGAGCTTCTTTTGATGTTGGGTCATTAGTACCTCCTAAGATATGGAGGTGTTAGTGAATTCAGGGTGAGAAAGGCTTAGTTACAGTAAGCAGGTGGTCATGTGTCTTTTTTGATGGTTGTGCAGGTGTCAGACAGATGTTTTTTTAGATTGGTCTTGAAATTGGAAAGAATGCTTGTATGTTTGAGGAATAAGGGGACAGAGTTCCAGGAGTGGGCTACATAGCTGCAATAGAGAGGTTCCTGCTGACATGTGTGGTTTGTGTGTACTGGAAAGCATTTTGTTTCCAGCTCGAAGTGGTGCATCATGGCTGCTTGTGTGCAATAAGTCCAGTAGGAGTTTGCTTTGTTCTGGTGTATATATTAATTTATGGACTAGGAGCATCTGGGTGTGAGTGAGTTGTCTGGTAGTTCAAGCCAATCAAGCTGTTTTAGGGCTAGGGTATTGGGCTCTGTTTCATGAGTCAATATCACATTTTTCTGTTTTGTTGAAGCATTGGTTTAGTTTATTTTGGATGGAAGCTTGAAGGTTAAGCAGTACTGGAATCCATATATTAAAGTGGGGAGTAGGAGTGTTGAGGCAAGAAGTTTTCTGTATTAATCAGTTAAGTAGTTTTTTTTTTAATAGAGTTTCCCTAGTTTTTGGTGAGTTTTTTTTTGATAACCTGTTACACATACATGTCAAGTATCAGGTTATCATTGACTGTCATGCCTGATAGCTTTGTGTTTTGGGGGTGACTTCTATAGAAGTGTTAGCAGAGGCTGTAATTGAGAAATTTTGTTTGAGGTATGTAAGAGCTTTTGGGAGGAATAATAGCAGCTTTCTTTTTGTTTTTTTTGGATTGAGTATAAGCAAAGAGTTGCCGAGCCAACTTTCAACTGATGTAAGCAACTCTTGGATGATGTGTTGTAGAGTAGTTGGGTTATTGGCAGGACAGCTTAATATGGAGTCATTAGCATATTGTATGAAGGGTGCTTGACATTTGGCAGAGTGTAAGTTGTTGGTAAATATGTTGAAAAGCATTGGCCCAGTTTGAAACCTTGCGAAACCTCTCTTTTGGTGGGTAGGAAAGATATTTTATTAAAAAGAAATCTTATTTTACTATAGCCTTTGCATTTTGAAACTAGCTTTTTCTATCATTTTAGTTTCTCACTGAATGTGATTATTGTGACTATCATAGCATTATGATACTACCTGTTATTGTTGTTTCAGCTGCTTTTTTTCTTTTTTTTCTAGAGTTGTCACTGGTAATATATAGGAGCTTCATGAAATGTAGCCTTAACATCCCACTGCAGGGCACCCACCACCTTTGCATGGTGTGCCTCAGGCTGTATCACCTCAGTACAGACAATGCTATCTGCAAGTCTTTTGAGCTTTGTCCCTTAGCTTTCAGGAGGAATAAACTGATACTAAAAGCACTCCTTCTTCCTGAATCTCAGGCTTCCTGTCCTCAGACAAACCAGAAAAAAACTAAAGACAAAAAAAAGAAGGAAAGAGAGAGAGTGAGAGAAAGAACCCAGGAAAAGAAAACCTGAAGATGCAGGCTCATCTTCAGCCCCAAAACCTCTGAGGCAGGAGTTGGCACAGCCTTCTTCTGCACCAGTCTTGGTGCGTGAATCTCCTTCTTTGGCTACCTCTGCTTCTGAGCCAGTTGTTATAGAGGGTAAGTCTCAGAGAAAATCCTTAAGCAGGCATTCTTCCAAGAAGGAATTGTCCCACTTCCTAACTTTATGACCACCACCTACTGATGGCCTTTTAGTATCCAGAAAAAATTGGGTTGGCCCACCTACACCTTTGCTTCTCCTTCTGTGGTAACAGTAGTTTTAGAATTGAAAAATTAACCAGAGCCTTCCTGGTCAGCATCTACTGTTATTCCTACCTTGACCCTGACACTTTCACATCAATTCACTTGATGGTGAGACCTTTGACATCACTGCTCAATGTTGAATCTTCAAAATTCTTCCTGGCATCAACTTATTTGTGGCTGTTCTTGGTATTAGAGTCCTCAACCCTCAATGCTTCAGAACCATTCTCCGTTTTGAGGCCCTGCAGGTCATTATTGTCAGAGTTTTCCTCTTCCATGGTGTTTATGTCCACTTCTGTGGGGAAGGACAGACCTCCAGGTCAGGGTTCTTAAATGCCAACAGATCTGGGGTTGACATTCAAAGCAATATTGAGAATAATTGCCACTCTTGTGTGGCCACATGCATAGCCTCCACCATTGTCATCTGCAGCCCCTGGCATCCATCAGTCAGCCCTTCAGCCTGTTCATCAGACATCCCTATGGGCTGAGAAGGATGGAAAGACTAAAAAAAAACAAATTCAGGTTCAGTCCAAGTCCTCTGGGGATTTAAACTAGCACCCCCCCCTCGATGTTCCCAGGAAAATGGCATGCAAGAGGAGGCATGTAGACTCATCTACAGAGTCTTTAACATCTGACTACAACTTAGATGAGTGAGAGTGATCCCTCTAATCCCCTTCAGAAGATGTCACTTTGATGAGATCCTTGGGTTATCTCACCAGAGAGGATCTTTCTCCCCAAGTTGAATAGCTGCTCTTTTAGGCTTACCATTCTTCACCTTGTAACTCCTGGGGTGTCCCTTGTGACAGCCATCTTAAAGATTTGGCCTCCAGGAGCATATAGCCATGACCACATTCCAATGAATCTATACCCTGAAAACCCAGTAAAATTCTTTGTCCCTGTATGGATAGGTAGCACCAGTCCAATGGGCCTCTGGTGGACTCTCTGATTCTAGTAGCAGTCAGCAATTAAGAGATGTTGGATGATGCAGCTACTGTCCATCCACCTAACATGGAGTCTGAAGCATTGGCCAGAATGGGGAAGAGCATGTATTCCCTGGGTACTTTTGCCCTGATGATGTTAAACTGTGCAACACCGATGCATTGCTTCCAAAGAGGTGTAGTTGAACAAGCTTTAAGATTCTTTACAGAAGCCATACAAAACTGAGTCAAGGAAACAATTTGAGACTACCGTAGGTACGATGTTAAATATTACCAAACTGTTCATGTCACTGTTACATAACACAGCTGCTGGAGCAGCTAAAGTAGCAGGGGCAGGCATTACCTTAAGGCATCATGCTGACTTCACCTTTGTAACTTTCTAGACAGTTTTAAGATGTCTTTCACCAAAGCCCCCTATGATGGGTTCTTCTCAATTCAGACACTGTGAAAGACAGATTATAGAGGTTTGAGTGGGAAGTCAAGAAGCTGGCTGTCATAGGTGTCAGATTTGAGACCCCCCTTCAGAGAGCCTATAACAGGAATCAGTAGCATTCCCCAGACTCTGTGGTTTCAGATTTTCCATTGTTTGCTTTTGACTCCTCCTGTGACAAGAGTGTGTCCATTACAGTGCCAGTGCTTTCAATGGACACCAACCAAAATCTCATGGAGGCCCATAAAAGCAGAAATTCTGGGGCCAGTTTTTGCTCAAGCAATATCAATGTCCCTGAAGGCTTACCCAACTGCTGCTGTCTGGAGGAAGTTGGGGAATACTTGTTTCTCTATTCAGCTATGTGGATAACCATCACGCAAGACAGTTGGGTGAGAGAGATAGTATCTAGAAGCTGTACTAATGTTCATCTCAGCTGCTCGCAGATGCTCCACCCCACCCCTAAAAATGGCAAAGAGAAAATAGTCACTCTTTTGGGAAAAAACAGACATCCATGAGGTTCTACCAGACTAGAAAGTGTCCAGAATATATTCTAGATTCCTTTTTTAAAAGAAAAATAAGGATATCAGGCAAATTCTGGATATCAGCCACCTAAACCTGCATAAAGCAAGAAGACTCCATTTAGAATAGAAACTGCAAGTGATTTTGCCCTGCCTGAAGAATAATTATTGGATGTGCTCAGTGGTACTTCAGAATGCCTAGCTCCACTTCAAGATTACCAATGCATTCAGGCGATTTCTGCCCTTCCAGCTGGGAACCAATTAGTTTCATTTCAGAGCACTGCCCTTCTGTCTCACCACAGGCCCCAGGGGGCTCAGCAAGAGTATGTTAGTAGTCACAGCCCATCTTGAACTCAGAGGAAAATAGGTGTTCCCATACGTAGATGACCGGCTTCTCACTGCTACAACCAGAGAGTTTCTAGAAATGATCAAAGATTCCTTCCTACAGCTCTGACTTCCTTCTGACAGAGTTCAGTTCCTCAGAGCTATGACCCAGTTTGTGTTAGATCAGTACACTCCATCAGCTTCATTGCTGCTGAGAGTTCTTGTACTGATGGCTTTTACCAAAGTCATGGTCATTCATGGATGTTTGTTAATGAAAAACTTACAGTGGATGCAAAGTGCTCAGTTGATCCAACTCTCACATTATCACTTAGCCCCAGTTCACATAATCTGACTGTACAAACTTAATCATAAATAGTGGTAAACTTGTCCAACAGTATATATGAGAAGGCCATATGTCCTTCCATATTCCTGATGGTCACCATTGATACCTTCTCTCTAGAGTGTGGAGGAGTGTTTCTAGGGGAGAATGGTCCAAAGGAAATGGACGGAAACAGATGCCAATCTTTATATTCATATTCTGGAGATGAAGGTGATTCTTTTCCCATTGCAGGAATTTTAGAACCTCATTCTTCCTTGAATGATCTCTCTCTTCAAACAGATCATATCTCTGTGATGTGGTATATAGATAAGCAAGGAGGAACCAAATCCTACTTCCTTTACAGAAGGCCATGAGAGTTTGACAGTAGATGATTGCTTTGCATCACTTTCTGACTGTAACACAGATTTAGGGGAAAGCCAGCTGCCTAGCAGACAGGTTCAGCAGAGTTATCCTGATGTATCTAGTAGTGGTCTCAATTCCACAGTAGCTCAGCAAATCTTCAGCTACTGGAGCCATCCTTGTTGCCATCTTTTTGCATCCCAATCCAGCACTAAGTGCAGCAGCTAATTCACTCTGATCCCTCCTGATAGAAAGTCCCCGAGATCTGTCAGTGGCTACTTGGTCTACTATACATGTTTTCCCCCAAAGTTCTGCAGAAGGCACTTTCATGAAAAGTCACAGTGATTCTCCTTACTCCAATCTGGCCTTGGAAAATTTGGTTACCGTTGCTCAGGCCTTGACAAAGTGACCATGTCTTCTAGATCTTCACCCAGATCTTGTCTTTCTTCTAACTGAACAACCTCACCCAAACTTATAGAGCTTCAAGATGACCACATGGTTCTCTAGTTCCATTGATGGTCATGGATTCTTCCTTATCTCAGAGTGTGGTTCACATTCTGCCTCACAAAAAGAATCTACTCATAAAACTTACAAAAGCAATTTGAAACACTTCTCTGTATGGGTTGTCGGACAAGGTATAGACCCCTTCTCTGTTTCTGTTTCAGTAGTCTTGCTGTTTGTGTCAAATTTATTTGAGGCTGGTTCTAATTACTGTACAATTATGGTTAAACTAGCATCAGTCTTCAATTTTCGTTAGGTTTTCACAGTCATTCATACCCATCACACAACCTCTGCAAGGCCTTTTGATTGGAACTTTGTTTCTGTGTTCTCTAGTAAAGGACTCTACCCTCACTTTTGCCCTGGAGACTTTAAGCAAGTCCCCTTTGAGGCAACCTCTTAAGCAGACCTAAAATTTCTGTCCTAGAAAAATGTATTCTTGGTAGCCGGAAGAATTTCAGAACTGCAAGCTTTATTTTCGACTCCTCCAAACCCGTTTTGTATAAGGACAGTTTCTTTGTGAATTGACCTGTCCTTTATTCCCAGAATTATTTCAGAGGCAAATCTAAACCAAAGAATCCATTGACCTGTTTCTTCCCTAATCACTGTAATAAAGGAGAGTACCTTCTGCACACACTAGGCGTGCACAGACAACTCAGATTTTACCTCTACAGACCCAAAGGAATAAAGAAAAATACTCATTTGTTTGTCATTTGCTGCAAAGAAGCTGGCTCAGAACGTTTCTAAAATAATATTGTCCAGATGGCTCTCAAATTATATATTGTTTGCATAATCTTTCAGAAACAAATCATTACCAGCTAAACCCCAAGCTCATTCTCAGAGGTCTGTCTCAGTACCCACATCCTTTTTCAGGAACTCTGCTGTAGATACAATTTGCACTGCAGCGACATGGCCTACATTGCATACCTTTGCTAAGCATTACAAACTGGATATAATGTCCAGATCCAAAGCCTCCTTTGGAGCTACAGTCCTCAGAAGTATCCTGTCATATTACCACCTAGGAATTATTGTAGCTTGGGATTCTGTCTCATCAGTCAGATCAAAGTGATTGGATGAAATAGGATACTGAAGTCATGTACCATTAAACTGGATCCTTTTCATCCTAGTGTGATATGATATGCTTCGCCTCCTTCCCCCTTCCAAATGTTGACCTCTTTCTAAGGACCTAGCAGGCGAGCCTGAAACTCTTCTGCCCCTTTCTAGTTATAAGTATTAAAAAATGTTATCCTGGTCCTATCATCATTAGTCAGCAAATGCGATCTGAGGTCAGTCACTGCACAGCTGATTTATGCCATATAAGTTTTCTGAAGGCACTGGAGGCAAAGAGCACTGGCAAAAGGACAGATCAGATCCGACAAGTGTCTTGGTTCTCATCAGTCGTAGGATGAATAGTATCCAGCATTATATTAAGTACATAACTTCCATTTTCTTTCTCTTTCTTGCATTTTGTAAGAATATTATTGTGAACAAACCAAGCAAAAATGAGTTTAATGCTTTTATTGCTCTTAACAGAACCACCCTCTGTAACTATTCCCTTTCTCCAAATAACCCGATTATATATAAATAATGAATGTCTTTAATGCTTTTCATTGTACTCAGCTAGGATCACTTGTGTGTGTGTGTTTCAATAAAGGATATTCCTTTTTTAACTCAGCTGTGTACTACGTACTATTTTAATATTTTGTAGTATGTATTTTAAAGTTCAGATTTTATTAATGAACTAGATGCATAACATATTTCAAGGAGATAACTTCACACCCTCCACACTGCGAAGTTTCTGCTTGGTTTGTTGCATACTGGATTTTCTGACACTTCAAGGGATATCACGGATTTTTCTTTTTAACATTATTAAGTGAACTTCATATGCGTCCTCCCAGCGCATTCTTTGCAGACATTTCCTTCTTCTGAGACATTTACGTAAATGCACATAAACTGAAAAGTATGGTTTCTGGCAGCTGCCATTTCAGCTAGGAGAACTGAGCAGTTGTACATGCTGTGAAAAATTTCCATCCATAAATGTAAAATAGTATTTTTTTTTTGTTTTCTTTATACATGTTTGCCTTTTTCATAGGTTTGGCTTCCTTCAAGCTTTCGACAGAAATGGCTCTTACACTATGTAGATAGAAATAAGGCTGTCTGGGGAGGTATTTCCCAGCTTTGTGTTACTTATAAATTGAACCTTCCCCTGAGACTGGCATGCAAAGTATTTTATCTGGGTGATTAGTACAGTGTACCTCTTAAAATTGTGCAAAGAAGTGTAAGGTATGTCATCAGGGAATTGCAAGCCATTCTACAAGATGAATTGCAGTCTTTCTTGTTTGCTGCTGAGGAATTCCTGTGCATCTGTAAAATACTGATTAGAAAAGCCCACTTCTTTCATCAGACATTACTCCTTAGACATGCTGCCTTGAGCAGATGTTTGGCTGTTCTTTGCTGAAATCTGTTCTTTAAGTAATGTTATGTCCTCACCGAACTGTTGGGTGCTGTGCAACTCC
The DNA here is from genome assembly GCF_019279795.1 of Protopterus annectens. Classification (NCBI taxonomy): domain Eukaryota; kingdom Metazoa; phylum Chordata; order Ceratodontiformes; family Protopteridae; genus Protopterus; species Protopterus annectens. The sequence goes on along the minus strand of NC_056750.1, from coordinate 12,982,244 downwards.
AGTCTCTGAACCGTTTTGGAAGTTGATGAAGGCATTAGAATGAAACAGTATAATTCACTTTATCTGAATCTGCTAGGGACATCTGAAATGATTGTATAAATGGGAAGCAGGTTAACAGAGACTGATGGATCCTTCTATGCAAGGTGACTGATGAAGTACGTAATATCTTCCATATTGTAAGCAGCAGTACAGAATGAAAGAATTTATAAGCAGTTAAGTTAAAAACAAGCAGTAATTACTGCATATGTTACAACAGGAAACTAATTTAAAAAATTAATGTTTTCTCAGTACTGTATAGTTACAGAAGCATAGCCCTACATGTCAGTCCATTAAACTCCTGATTTTAGGAAATGAATCACTTTTTACTTGCTCTTGTTTGAAAAATTCTTATTTAAGTAGTAACTCTAAGTTTAATTTCAGAATGCTTTATAAAGACCAAAATATATTTCTCATGGAAATTCATTTGGTAGTCACTGATAAGTAGTTTGCTGGCCACCCTCTTCATCATTAGTTTATTTTTCTACCACAATTCCTTTTCTAGGCATTCCTTTTCTACAGCTGCATAGCATTCCTCCCTGGGTTGGGGCCTACGACTGAGATATACCACTGAGTGCTCTTCTCCATCTGAGAAAACTTGGCTAAGTACAGCCCCCACCCCATGGTTTGAAGCATGATTACTACCTTATTGATTGTTGCTTCATCACAAACCAGTTCATGGCCCTGTTTAATTAGTGTTGCGTATCAAGTAGGTGGTTATTTCATCTTTACTTTCCTAAGACAGTGTTGTTGTCTTTCGGCTTTCCTGGTTAGGGGTCGCCACACTACGGTCCGCTAATGATTGGCAGTAGATTTTCATGAACGCCGAGGTGCCAGCTCGACGTTCAACCTTCAACGAAGGAACGCCCATTTACGCATGTCTTTCGAATACCCACCTAACCGCGGGGAGGACATGCAGAGTCCACATAGAAGGCACTCCCCACTCTCCAGCCGAGAATCGAACGGGAGAACGTCTTGCTGTGAGGCAGCAACGCTACCGCTGCACAGTAGGTACTGTGATATAGGGAAATAATGCCAGCCCAGCTATTTGGAATTTTGTAAATAATTCTGTGTCATTTGTGAATATTGATATGATTTATACAGAACTGTATGTTATGTACTGAGCTAAAATGTAACCACAGCATGCCCTGCTGACGTAGAACAAAAAAAAATAAGGTGAAATTAGACTGCTGTATGATTGTGAAAATGTCAGGTGGATATGGCAGAGGTCTTCTACTTGGGAAATAGAGTGGGAAGTGGTAAGATCAGGCCAGAACCTGCAAAAGTGGAAGCCATTTAGGCATGGTCTGCCCCTGTTACCAAAAAGCAGGTGAGGGCATTCTTAGGGACAGCAGGGTACTGTAGAAACTGTGTCCCCAATTATAGTGCCATAGCTGCTCCTCTCACAGACCTGACAAGGAAAAACAAGCCAGATAAGGTACTGTCAACCTCAGCTTGTCACTGAACGTTTAGGTTGTCGAATACCTAAACATTGAACTGGTAATACTGAAAGCCAAAAACCGCGAACGGCCACTTTCACACAGGGATAGAATTCCCTTGGCCGTTATGTGGATTTTGCCCTTTTGTCCAGTGTAGAGCGATCTCGGAGTTGGTATATTTAGTTATGGGGTGTGGTGGGTGAAGCCCCCCCCCACTTCATTTGGGTTTAAAAGTTTTTTTTACCGGCCAAGGGAATTCTTTCCCCTGCATGAAAGCAGCCAATTGTGGTTTTTGGCTTTCAATATTACCAGTTCAATGTTTAGGTATTCAACAACCTAAACGTTCAGTCTGGTAATATAGACCCATGTTGCCCAGTGGTCATGTGTGAAAGGAACTCTGTTAGGAAGTAGAAAGGAGTACAAATGTGTTTGTACAGTGTGGGCTGTTTTCTGGGAATTACAGAAATGTTTATAAAATTTGGGTTGTCTGAGATAGACTACAGAGGTGCTTTTTATGTTTGTGGGGTAGTAACACTGAGATAGAAGATACTTGGATACTTTTGTTTAAGAGAGGGTATTTGAGACCACTTGAGACCATTTTGCTCAGAAACATGCTATTTTCTGCAATTCTTTATGGCTGCATGCACTTCAGGACAGTTTGTCTAGCCACAGAGCCCACTCACACCTGGCACTTGCTGAATGAAAGTCAGTGTTAAAGTAATACTGACTATAATGAAAATTTGAATTGCATGCCCCACCCACTATTCAGCTACATGTATAGTAGTACTATGCTCACACAGCTGAGCGCAATATAAATCCAGCAAGAAAAACAAGAGAACCAATGAAATACAACTGCCGGTTCTAGCCAGTAGTGCTTAGCTACCTAAAATGACTTCCAATAGAATAACCACTCATGTCTCAAAGATGGCCTCCATACTGTGCCAGAATAGTCAGACTACTCATGTCTCAAAGATGACCCCCAAACTTGGCCAGAATGGTTGGACCACTCATGTCTCAATGATGGCCTCCAAACTTGGCCAGAATAACTGGATACCAAACAAAAGCTGAATAGAGAAAAATAAGTAAAACTCAGATAAAAAGCCATTTAAAATCAGCTTTATAACTGTTTTATTAGAAGTGAATAAACAAAACCAAACAATATAATCCCATATACCTTACCACCCCCTCTTCAAACCTCAGACAGGGGGAATCTAAACCAAAACCATTTTTTAGTCTTTTCGTAGTGTATAGCAGAATTTATGCAAGTATTTCCAAATGAATACTATAAACAGTCACTTGAGTCAATCCACCTTCTCTGGGATTTCCATACTTCTATCAGAAATGGATACTATATAGATTAGCCAGTCTTTAACAAGTGATGCAACATTAACACTGTTTTATCAATATATATATATCCCAAGCCTTTATACATGATGTATCAAAAGGAACATGTATCAGACTTAATCTCATTGCATGAGGTTAATCTCAATACCTGATTCCATTTGAAACCATAAGATGATTGTCGTATATATAATCAAACACTCACAATATTGAATATAAAAATATCAGTCTAAAGACATTGAAATTCAAAGTATGTAAAAAACATAAAAATAAAACCCATTTTTTGCACCCCCACACCCCCTGCTACTTACAGATGCCAACTCTGAGACCGCACAACAGTAGGGAAAGGGCAAATTCCCAAAACCTGTTATACCTCTAACTCACATAAAGTAATGCAGTCACAATGTGATTACATGACTATTTGAATCATTTGCACCAGTATAAAAAAGTTTGATATTCCAAATGTTTGCCTAATTAGAGCCTTCCCCAGTAATGTAACCTTGGGTCTGGCACATTCATTACTCCTTTGGAAGTATTGGATTTCCTGTGAAACCCTATATTTTCCACCTTCTGTGATGACCCACCACTGGACCAGTAATCAAAGAGCCTCAGTCTTCACCACTGGGGTATGAATTACGCACACAATATTTCCAGATGTAGCTCTTTGCATCAAGTGCAATTTCCCTTAAGAGCACACAGAGACCACAGTCCTTCCGGAGCTGGTTTCTCCCTCTTTCTCCAGATCCCCAGTAAGGCTCCCCACTGGCACAGCTATAGAGTTGAGAGTTCAGCTGAGTGGCCAAGCCAAGACCTCCAGCACCCTTTCTGTCAAACCAGTGATTCGTGTCCCTGCCCAAGTAGCTGACACACACACTCCTTGAGGTTTGATTTACACACACCTGGGAAAGGCTGGCACCAGTTTACTAGCCATGTTCTCTTTTGCCCAGACTATAAGGTAGTTATCACTGCCACCAGCCAATTCCTTATCAGGTACTTTAAGGCCTTTAACAAAGGGTGTCCAATCTTACTGTGTAATATTAATACAAATGGTAGTTTGACCAAGAGCCAGGCTATTAAGAGTGGCACACACAGTATCACCAAATAAATATGCAAGTACTCTCAACTTAAATATCTCTACACAGATCAGCCACAATGAAAGGTTTAAATATATTTAATAATAACTAACAAAAGAACAAGAAAATACTCAGTATATATTCACAGTGACATCAGAGTTCAAAACCACAGGAAAAATTTAAAATTGCATTGCAGGACAGTCTCAAATAAATAAAGAAAATTATCTAAACTAAGCTTTACTGTATTCCTGACTGTATCTAAGAGAGTTACTATACCCTAGAAACTTACTTACATAACAAGGCAGATGTCTGTCTCACTAAGAGAGTTCTCAAATTAATATCTCTAATATTACTGCTGGGATAGCTAGCAGAATTACATTATTTCTTACCACCTGGCTCTATCCCAGGTGAACCCCCCACTGCTGGAATCTGGCAGTATTTAGCATCTACCTGTGAAAATACATAAACCTCAGATCTTTGGCAGATGCTGGAAGTCATAAAACAATTGCATTCTTTCATGTTTTCAAGACTAGTAATTAATTCACTCAGAAGACAATAAAGAAAACTTTATAGCACAGACACTGTCTCTGGCTGCATTGAAAACTGAAAGATATCATATTTTATTGCACAGTCGTAAAGTGATTTAATTTCAGTTATTTTTCTGAAGTTAACCTCCTATATTCCAGTTTTCACTTTTAAAGTACATACATTTAAACAGAATAGTGCATGTACATTTCTTTTCTCTTCCATTAGGGCACACTGTTATATATTTTAAGCACAAGCACTTTATAAAATATCTTTTTAATACACATATGTACAGACCAGTTTGATATACACATGACATACCATTCTAATACAGTTGCAACACAAGCATCTTATATAAATCATGTTGATATTCACAAATGAGATATAGTTATTTACAAAATTCCAGATAGCTGTGTTGGCAGTATTTTCCTTTGTCACACTTCTTCCCAAATAGGCACTTGATAATCACATATCGTATTTCTAGTTAATCTCTGGAAATCACCAGAAATATTAGGCAGGAAGGTTTGAAAAACATACAGCAATAAAGGTGATAAAATTCACCCTCTGAACTCATTCAGTTTAATAATTTTCTATATCTGAAAATCATCTTGTAATCTTTTCTTCAGATCCCCAAGTCTTACTAATAGAATTCTCCAATATATTTCCCAACCATACTTCTTAGTACTTAATGTATTCTCCCTGCTGAAAGCACCCATAATATCTTCTAAAGCTGGAAAAGGGACAACATTAATCCCTGCTGGTTGTTCTCATCTTATTAACCTTATAACCTGAAAAAGCTGCAAATATAAAACAAGGAGAGCAAGTGATAGTGGACATCCTTGCTGTGTACCATTAGACAATTGAAAAGAAAGTGATATACCAGCATGAATGTTAGCCATAAAGCCAAATAGATAGTTTTTAATAAATCAACAAATTGCATGGTAGATGCATATTCTAATAACATGTATATGTATTACCATTAAACCCAGTCAAAATTGTTTTGTGCATCCAAATTCATGTCCACTAGCGGCATCTGTTGTTCTGAGCATATGAAATCAACATACTAGTATTTAGCTTATTATCAGGTGATTTTTCTTCCTCCTACAAATCCACACTGGTCATTATCAGCCATCTGCAGTATATGTCATACCCTCATATTCACCATTAATTGTCAAAAACAACTTGTAATTAATTGTGATTCAGCACTGAAACAGGTCAATAAGAAGATGGCGTAATTAAATCTTTCTCTAGTAGAAACATTCAGATCTCATCGTCAGTATCTCCCCATTTTTAATGCCCAATATAACTATGTACGTTATTGTCAAAACTGTTTATCTGTCATAACTGAATCCCTTATAAAATATGGCCTGTCATCATTTTAATACCAGCTACGATCCTTTTTCTGCTGCCTCAATCTAATTGCTAGAGTTTTTTGATAATCAGGTGAATTGTAAAAAATATTTCTCAACCTTCTGCTTTCTCTCTTCCATCTCACTTTAAACTTTAGCTGTCCCTTCCTAAGGTTTATTTAGCAACTCCAGTAGCTGGTCCTGCATATTTTTAAAACTATTTACCTGTCAGGTGACTTGTAATGTTTCTTATTTCAGCCTCCAGTTTTACCTTAAAGTGAACCCACCCAGCCATTTAACTCTCCTTTCCTGCCGGAGACTAATAAAATTATCCTTTTACCAGCCTTTATACCAACTAAGAAAGGCATCTTATTTTAAATAGCATATAGGGAACTTCCAATGTCATTCCAAATGCAAACAGCAATCCAAAGGTGCATGATCCTAAGATACTTTTGGATGCAATTTCACTTCTCTGACTAAATAAATGTGCTCAGTAGTTACATAAGTCTTATTAATCACATAAACTATCTGAGAATCTACTAGAATACTGTATATATTGGGAAGATTGTAATCTAATATGAAAAACTGAAGTTAGGCACATCACTCTAAAGTTGTTCAGCATATCTGTCCATGGGTAGTATATTATAACCCAAAGGCTACCTGTAATCTCAGCAGTACCCATTAGTATGTTTCATTCTCCTAAATATGTTGAAATACTCCTGAAAAGCAATGATCTGTCTGACCAGTTTCCTAAATTCTTTTTGCTTGGTTCTCGAGGATTAATAAATACTGAATATTGTGGTAAGCAGTGCTCCTATGCACGCCTTTATTACAGCTGATTTCCCATTAACAGCTCATAAAATATCATCTAGTACTGGGAACAATTTCTACATATAAAAATGGTACTCCACTTCTCTGTGCTGCTACCAAGCAAGTTGCTTCTGCCCAAACCCAATATCCTATTATTGAGTATTCTGTCCTTATCAGCTAAGTGTGATTCTTTTATTGCAGTGACCTGAGGTTCAGTTTTCAGTAGGTAACTAAATGCTCTGTTCTTTTGATTTGATTATCATCAACCCGCTTTTTCCCATTTTTTTTCCTACATGGGATCAGGGTGTCGTGTTAATTGTCGCCATCTCTGTCGATTCAGTGCCAGACTCCTGCTTTCTTTGACACTCATGCCTGATTGTCACATGTCTTTTCAAACACAATCCATCCGCCTCTTTGCTGGATGCCCTCATTTCCTCTTACCTTCTTCCTGTCTGTCCCAAATCTTCTACACTAGATTGTCTTCTGCTTTTCTGCACGTGTCTGAACCACCTTAATCTGTTCTCTTTGATGTTTTCGGCAATTGGAGCTACATTGACTTCTGCTCTTATGTCTTTATTTCTTTGTCTGTCCAACAGTGTGCACCCTACCACCCTTCTCAGGCACTTCATTTCCATCACTTCCAGCTTTCTCATCTTCTCTGCCTTTACTGCCTAGGTTTCTGTACCATACAGTACTGGCTGCACCACTGGTTTGTACACCTTACTTTTCAACTTCTTTGCCACTGTTCTCTTACATACTGTACCCGACACTCTATGCCAGTTGGCTTCAGACCCTCTGATTCTAGCTTTGACCTCTTCATTCAAACTTTCCTTCTCATCAACCACCCTCTGCGATACTTGAAGGTATTAACCTGTTCCTCTATCTTCCCTTCTACTTCAATTCTCAGCTTCTTCTTATTTCCCCAATTTGCTGCCATAACCACTGCCTTATCCGTACTTAGTTTAATCCCACGTTCCTTCAGTTTTGCATTCCATTCCCCTATGCTTTACTGAAGTTCTTGCTCAGAGTTTGCCTGTAATGCCACATACTCTGCATACAAAAACTCTGTTGATTTGTCCCCTTCAACCTGTTTGCTAATGTAGTCTGTCACCAGTATGAACAGCAGTGGATTCAAAGCCGAAACCTGGTGCAAACTCACTCCCACTGGGAACCCCTGTGTGAGATTGACACTTCAGCCACTGGGTCCTTGTACATAGCCTGCACTAATTCTACTGCCTTGTCATATACTTTCTCCAAGTCTTGGAGTGCCCAGTTTGACTCTTTCCACATCTGTAGGTTCTTCTCAACTATTTGTCTGACTGCAAATATCTGGTCAGTTGTGTTGCATCCTGACTTGAACCCAAACTGCTCTTCTCCTATCTTAATTTCTACTACTCTGTGTATCCATTTAAAAATCACCCTCTCCAGAACTTTCATGCAGTGTAACAGGAGTTAGATACCTCTCTACTGCCCACAGTTGTGGATGTTCCCTTTGCTCTTGTACACTGGCACAAGCATTCTTTTTCTACAGTCATCTGGGGTACACCTTTCTGTCCACATTGTTATGAGTACTCTCGGGAGGCATTTCTCCACTAGTTCACCCAAGTGTTTCCATCTCAAATTCTCCAATGAATGGAACTGTGGGACTCAGCACAGACTCTACATGGGGAAGAGTTGTATAGACCAGCTGCTTTGGGCATCTACAGTGGTGCACTGTATCCTCAAGATAGGGGAGCATGGATAATAAACTGCATGCCATGGCAGGGCTAGCCTATCGATTGTGTAAAATATGGCTGCAGGTGATTCACTCAGTTTGATTAGGTAATCCATTAACACTCAATGTCATAAAAGTCATTGCCTTCTTTATGCATTCTTCTTTCTTGTCCCCTCTTTGAACATATCTACTATAAAATACCTGGAGTTTTAAGTGCAGAATTATATTTAGCATTTTAAGTGTGGAATTATATTAAAATCATATACCTGGAATTTAAGGTCTTCTTCGGAAACAGGTTTAGTTTTCTATATTCGCAGAGCATGGAATGATGCAAGTTATCTTTTATTGTCAACCCCGATAAAGTTAAGAGCTGCAGCAACCAATCACTAACACAATTTACTTAAGAAAATTGTAAACCAATCCTCAACATAAAAATACACTTATATAAACAATAAACCTACACTTTGTTTCACAAGCTCTGTAGGCAGTAAAATGCCCTGTAGTTATTGATCAGTAACCAGATAAATAACTTACAAGGTAATATTGATAATTCCACCCTCCTGTCACTTCGACACCCCTAGTAGAAGTTAACTGACTTCTTAAAAAGATGGGTAAATGGGTTTCTTCTTGCTCCAGTTATGATCATCCCTTAACACAGTTATCATCATAGAATCTTTGAAATGTAACATATTAATCCATTATTATAGCGGGTAAATAGCAAGCCCCTCCCCCACCTTCATCACACCATGCTTCATTTTATCTTTGTTCTTTTGCAGTAACCATTAATATGTTTATATAAGTAATAACTCATAATAATCTCACACTACACTTATTCACTGGCTTTGCAAGAACCTTAATGCCTTGTATGTAACCGAAGAGCTTCCCTCTCCCACTGTTCTTCAACTGCCTTCTTGCAGATTAAATACAGAGGATGAACATTTTCATTTCATATCATTTTTGTACTTGTTTTGAACATTCATGATGATCTTTGAACAGTGAGAGCAGTCCAAACATAGCAGTACTGTTAAACAGAAATTAACAGCAGCATGCAGGTCACAGTGACATGCTGTGCAGCTGTATATTTGTATAATGACAGATTTATTGAAACAAGCTGACCAAGCATTACTGTGAGATTATTAACATTTTCTTTATAACACAGCTATAATACTGTCAAGTACACTGCACTTCCTCAGCTGACTCGAATTACACAACTGTCCACCACAAAAGTCTTTAGCCATTTTTATAGTTTCAAAACTTTGCCCTTGATAAAAACATTTTTCTGTACTGAAGCCTTATTTGTATTCTTATCTCAATCTGGAGAGAACCAATTCTCTGCAAGATGAGGTGTTCTTTTACAAGTGTTCTTTCATTGATAGGATAGTCTGTAACTTTTTCTGCTGTGTTGCCATGCTCATCCAGAGAAAGCCGGTTCTCAGCATCCCAAAGTGTTCTTTCATTAATAGAATAGCTGTAACTTTTTCTGCTGTTACCCATTTCCCTTTAGCTTGAATATCTTGCCATTTGTTACAAAACATTCAGAAGTATATTATTTTTGTTCTACACAAGCACATTCTGTTAAGCCACTACATCACATGCTATTCTAAAAATATAAACCAAAAACTGGAGACATCAGAACAATAAGCTCCAAGTGGCAGGCTACAGTCACAGTTCGTCTCGACAACGTATACCAATCCCAAAGGTAAAAAATCTTCAGTTTTCAGAAGATATACTCTAGGCAACAATGAAATAAACAAATTGTTTAATATAAAGGCAAGCGCTTTCACCGTTTAAGGCTTCATCAGGCCAAAACTGAAGATTTTTTACCTTTAGGATTGGTATACATTGTCGAGACGAACTGTGACTGTAGCCTGCCACTTGGAGCTTATTGTTCTGCTGTCTCCAGTTTTTGGTTTATGTTTCTTCTTTTTGGAGATTATTACAGCAGCTATTTATTCTTGGTTTTATTCTAAAAATATATCAAACTGTTATTATGATTACCATACCTCTTTTGCTATGAAGGAAAAGCAACAATACTTTGTGTTTTACAATATGTCATGAAAGCACATTCTTGTTATTACTTCCTGCATTTGCAGGCTATACATTTTTATGCTTTTCTTAAAAATATCACACTGTCAGTATGAGAGAGAGCAGTTTTATCAATACATGCTGTTACTGTGAGACCAAATCATGTACATGCCATATCTATGAGGGAAAACCAGTTTTACTTTATATTATTCTATCAATTCCCCATTTTTATTTTGAAAACTGAAAAAATTTGAATCAGAATTTAAATTAAACTTTGAATCTTACAGAAAAATCATGTCTCCATTAGTTATGTACTTTCTTTACCACTTATATTAGTTGCAATAAATATCTGATTGACAGTCTTTTTAACACAAAGTTTAATACAAATGTACATTATTTAGATCAAGAAAATAATGGCTACTATAGCAATTAAAATGGAAGTAATGTTTTTTTTAACATTCTGAAAATAACCCCTTTAACCAGTCACTGTTCCATGTTTTCTAGCCTTTCCAATACTAGTTGTATTATACTTAAATGTTCCTTTTTGGATTCTGTCTTGTCTGGAATATAAGTACAGCACCCCTTGTTGATCAGAGCACAAAGAGACCCTTTTGCTTCTGCTGCATTTATGTCAAGACCATAGATCTATGATTGATCTAATATATCAATACTGTTTCCTAATATTCTCTTTTTCCAAAAATTTTACTTCAGAAACCTGAAGTTCACAAACTGTCCCTTCAGTCTCTTCAGGATATAAAGGCTTTCCTTTCTCAGTTTCTTCCTTTGCTTTAGCATCTGCCAAAGCATTTCCCTTTGCATTTTCATTATTTGTCCTTAGATGAGCTTTTAACTTTAAAATACTGCACTGGCCCTGCAACTTGTACTTTTGAATCAGTCTTGCACTATCAGTAAACCCTCTTCTAGCCCACGTTGCCATATGTAGTCTCAGAGAATTTACTACATAAGCACTGTCACTGTAAATATTTATTGGATGTAAATGTTGCAAAACATATTTTACAGCTTCGAGTTGAGCCCTTTGTGCTGACATCTATCCTGGTAACCTAACCATAATTGGTTTGTCTCCCCTTTCCAATGTTACTATTGCAGAGTATTTCCCATCCTTACAGAAACGTGCACAATTCACATACACTGTAGGAATGTCCGACTAACATCTTCTGTGATTTTCTCACTGTCATTTAACAAATATTTGATTGTCAAATGTGGAGTTTGAACTATAACCCCAGAGAACATTGTCAAATACCTTATTCCCCAGTAAATGGCCAAAGACTGTTTAATGCAAGGATAATATCATTTTTATCTTGGTTCTTTTTCTACAGAAGTCATTCTCCTGCTACAAAACGTAACCTGTCTTAACTTACTGTCCATTCCCTGAGATGCCTGTTATGGCCAAGACTATATCAACACCACTGAAAGTCTGTCCTTTTCTGCTGCTGCTTGCAAAACAGAAGGTAATTTACTGGTGGGAGCTATCAGCTCCATTACCTGTGCCAGATTCTGCTTTAACATTTTAAATGCCCTTTTCCTCTGCAGCTCCATTGCAGAGTCAAATCCAAAATGACTTTGGCAATTGCAGAATGCCCCTCACCCTTTCCTGACAAGGAGTTCTCCCTGTCAACCTGATAATGGTTCCTAGAAATGTTACTTCTCGTGACAAGAACTGCATTTTGTTTTTGTTTACTTTGAAACCTGCCTTTTGCAACTGTATTTCATCTTTGCCCATAAGTTCAGAAATTCATTCTCTAACTTGCATTGTCATGCACTTTGGTTAACACTCAGTTCACTTTGACTGTGTATGTTATCATCCTGTAACTTTTGCTTTTCCTTTGTACTTATTTTTCTTTTGAGTCCCTTGTAAATATTCCTTTTTGTATCTGCCTATTTTCCATTTTCTGTAGTGTGCACAGTCCTGCCTGATATGTTCCATTTTTTTACAAAAAAAAAAAATGCAATTTGTCTATCATCAGGGCTTCCCATAACTGGAGGGGCTGATGCTGCTGTCAGTACATCCCTGTTCGCATCCCCCCACCTGTCTACACTTACCCATGTCGTACTGCACTTAATATTTTAAGCCTATTTTCATCAGTGCCAAGAGAAAAAATATAATACTTAAAATATGTTTGTTGTCATACCCTGCCTTTTCTAGCATCCTGTCAAAAACTGTAATATTAAAATACTCTAATAACTTCATAGTTAACTCTAATGACATGTCCATACCTAGTAGGAAGCTGTTACACTTTGAACTGTTAGCTACTGTAATCTTTATAGGTTCATAGGTTCATACTAGGCAATCTGCCCTAGGGCATTTATAAGCCTAGCCAGAATGTGTTTGGCTTTCGCCACCCATTTTAAATTTATTTTGCTATGCCCTTTTTCGAGGTTAGTATACTGTGCCTCTGTCTAACAGTGACACAGAAGTGATACCCGGGGTAAACCTACGATCTCCCATCCACTCATCAAGATTCCTCTTGAAGAGAGTCAATGAGGGACTCTGCCTAACCTGGACTGGGATTTTATTCCAGAGTGAAGGGAGCCTCTGGGTTATGAATCTGTCCCTCCAGCATGTCCTATTTATTTCAGTGCTGAGGTTCAAGTCTCTCGAGCGTGTAGCTCGATGGGATTTGGATTTTCTGAGGTGCAGCATGTCCATTAATTCCGGTTGGACATGGCTTTATATGCCAGGCACAGATCGCCTCTGAACAGGCGGTATGCCACTGAGTAGAGCTGGAGTTTCTTTAACCAGGCAGCATATGGCATCTGTTTGAGCCCTTTGATCCTCTTGGTGAGGTACTTTTGGGGTCTTTCCAGTTGCTGCAGGTGTCTGGTAAGGTACATCCCAAAAGGGCATTGTACTCAATTATGGGCCTGATTAGGGATGAGTAAAGAGGCACGATGACCTCCCCTGATCTAGATGTGAATCCCTTCATGATTAGGTGGGCTATATAAAATGTTTTTCTAACCACTTTGGCCACGTGGTTGTCAAATGAGAGATTGCTATCAACTTGGGTCCCCAGGTCCCTAATTACTTCTTCTGTACTTAATGGATTACCACCTATGTGGTAATTTGTGGGCACTTTGTTTTTGCCAAAGGGGATGACTATACACTTTTTGGCATATAGCTTGAAGCCATGGCTCTGGCACCAGTTGTCTGTTTCTATGAGGCCCTTTTGGAGGATGCTTGTGTCGGCTGGAGAGTCGATTATGGCACCCAGTTTGCAGTCATCTGCGAACTTGGTCAGCCACAGTCCTTCCATGTTGGCCTGTACCTCCGAGAAATATATACCGAACAAGAGAGGTCCCAGGACTGAGCCTTGTGGGACACCACTTGTAACTGGTTTTGAGTCTGACATGGCTCCAGCAATTCTAACCATGTGGGTTCTGTCCTTGAGCCAGTTTGCAATCCATCTAGTAACATAGGGGTTTATATTTAAGCTGGTGAGCTTATCTATAATGCCCGAGTGGGTATTGTATCGAAGGCTTTTGCGAGGTCCAGGTAGGCTGTGTGGACCACCTTCCCCTCGTCAATGGCCTTGGTGACTGTTTCAAAGAAATAAACCAGGTTTAAGAGGCAGGATCTGCCCTTAACAAAGCCGAACTGGGTAGGATCCAGTGTCTGTAGGTCCCCAATATCTTTATTTATGAGGTCCATGATGATCCTTTCCATAGCTTTGCAGACCAAGCTAGTCAGGCTTATGGGGCAATAGTTTCCAGGATCCGTTGAGGCACCACCTTTATGGAGAGGGACCACTGTTGCTGTACGCCACTCTTTGGGCACATATCCTGTAGTAAGGCTGAGATTAAACAGTAGTTTTATGTTTGGGTTTAGCTCTTCTTGGAGTTCATGTAGGACGCAGCCCGGGACACCATCTGGTCCCATTGATGCTGTGTTTTTTGCTTTGGAGAGTGCGGCTCTTACCTGAGCATCTGAGATGTCAGGGGGGCAGCACTCTGCTGGGATAGATATTTGCCCTTTTGGTGGGGAGAAGGGGAGAAGTTTGCGCTGAACCTGTCAACTAGGATGTTGGCAATGTCTGTGGGTTCGGTGTATTTTTTGTCATTTTGGACTAATTCTGAGCATATTTGGGAATTACCACCCAGGTTCCTAACATAACTAAAGAAAGCCTTGTGATTATCCTTAGTGTCCTGTGCAATTTTTATCTCGAAGCTGGCCTTAGACAATTTTATGAGTGCCCGTAGTTTTTTGCTAATACTGATCATTGATGCCTTCCCTTTTTGGGATTTTGCTCTATCATTTAGTAGCTTCCTCCTTCTATTGTATAGTTTGTTTATGGCTGGGGTCCACCAGACAGGACGTCTGCCTTTGGAGGATTGGGTCTTGGTTTTATTTGGGATGGCATGATCCATGCATTCCTGAAGGTGTTCATAGAATGCGTTTATAAAGGATTCTGCGGTCTGGGCCATATTTTCCACAGGCCCGGGGCTTTGAAGGATTCCACCTCGGTTTTGAGGAGTGTAAAATTTGCTTTAGAGAAGTTTTTCACTGTGGTTTTCTGGGCAGGGGGTGGGGTCGGGATGTGAATATCCAGTGAGATTAGTTTATGGTCTGATCTTACCAGTGAGGGATACACTTCTGGTCTGGAGCATAGAGTCCCCATGTTGGTGATGATCAGGTCCAGTATGTTTTCCCCTCTTGTGGGAGTGGTAACAAGTTGTTCCATAGCATTTGAGTTTATAAATTCTAGGAACCTTTGGGCTAGGGTGTTGGAGCTAGAGTAATGCTCCCAGTCTATGTTTGGGTAGTTGAAGTCACCCAATATAATGGTGTTGGAGAGACCTTCATATTTTCCAGTGTTCTCAGGAAGGCTGAGTGGGGTTCCTGGGTTTGGGAGGGTGGTCTGTAGCAGGCTATAAACTGGAAGCAGTTTTACCCACTGTTAGTTGCACATGGATAGTCTCTGATGCTTCGTGCTTTGCCACCAACCTGGAGGTGTGGGTATCTTTGATGAATATCGATACTCCCCCTCCTTTTGTGGTTCGGTCCAAGTTTTGGGGCCGAAAAGCATGGTATGAGGTATAACCTGGTAGTGCTGGGGTGCTCTCGATAGCCCTGAACCAGGTTTCTGTTACTGCACAGATATCGATGTTCTCCATGCTAAGGAGAATTTCGAGTGCGTGCATCTTGAGGTTTAGACTTCTGGCGTTGAGTAGCATTACTCTTAGTTTCTTATCCCTTGTGATACCTATGGAGGTGGGTTTGTCTTTTGAGCCTTGCCTAAAAAGGCACTATGGGGTAGCAAGAGCCTTTGCCAATATCCGAAAGCCCAGGGGTGACAGGTGCAAGCCGTCCCTAGCGAAGCATCGTGGCTTGTCGAGCATATCATCCCAAGCTGACAGGCATTGGATCCCCTTTGAATGACACCAGTACTTAAGCCAATTGTTGAAATTGATCATCTTGTCTTCATATTGTGGCATTATTCTTGGTGAGGGTAAGATGCTACTCAAGGTCAGTGTCATACCGGCCTGGGCTACATGCTCAGAGAGCTCCTCTATGTCTCTTTGCATGTAGTCCAGGGAGGTACGTCTCAGGTCATTCACACCAGCATGGACAATGACTGAGTCATATTTGTACTTGCCTTGGAGTGATATGAGTGCTTGTGTTATGTGGCGGATCCTAGCGCCCGACAGGCTGATCACCGTGACCCTCTCCTTGTTCAGCCTGGTGAGCGGGACGTCAGTGTGCCTGACGATAGAGTCACCTATTACAAGTGTATCACGTGTGTTGTTTAGTCTTAAGGGCTGTGACTGTTCGGCACACTGGCTTTGTGAGATATGTGTTGCACGTGTTTTGTTTTGGGGTAGCGGTTGCTTGGGTGTCTGCTTTGGAGGTCTCTGCTGCTTAGGCAGATCTTTATTTAGAGCCTCCGAGTATGTTTTTGTGTGATTATGTGTTTGGTTTGCTGTCATGGTAGGTCTTTGTGAGACTGGAATTGTAGTGAGTGTGGTTTCCTTCTCCTCCTGACTGGTTATGCCAGTACTGAGTTGAGAGAGCTTAGCCTCCAGTTTGGCTATATGGTTGCATCTCTCACATGTGTTGGAATTTGTTGGGAGGAGGAGAGGGTTGTCTGTGTACATGAGGCAGTTGTAACATTGCCTCAAGATTCCCAGATTCACCAGCTGGACCAGAGAGGAGATTGACAACTGACCTTTGGACATGCTAGAATAATATTGGGAATTCCTTTATAATTGAAAACCCTTCAAATCCTAATGCATTCATGTGTTAGTACATAGCTGTACAGAGCTGTTTCACTTGTTAAATAGTGACAAAACTGTAGTCATGTAACTTGACTATTATTTCTGGTATTGCATGGTTACTCTTTTTTTCTAACTGGCCACACCCAATATGTCTTTCTGAGCACTTTAGCTATGTCAGCTGAACTGGAATTTAATTTATCTTTAACCCATAAATCTGTATGTTTCTGTCGTTACTAGTTCTTTAAATTTTGTACATTTGCACAAGTATAATTTCAAATTTAATTTCAAAAACTTGAAAATTCTTACAAGTGTCATCTGTGTGCACTACTGTATATTATGTAGTGTCCATCTGTATGGCAACATCAGATCTAGGCAAAATGTCTAAAACAGTTTGCATATGCTTTCTAACCTGTAAGTCATGTTATTTCACATTGGCATGTGTTTTCCATTAAGTTCTGTTGATAATTTCTTATCTCTGTTAAACGTATTCCACTGCAAGCAGTAGTTGTGAAACATTTCAGCTCTCTCTACAACCTGTAAACTTTTAGCATGATTTAACACATTTTTAAACAAAAACAAGGATATCTGTCTCCACAGTTCTATTGGAGTTTTATACGTTTGTGCATACTGATAAAAACAATGAATGCATTTACACATACATATAAATTTTGTCAATTATATTTATACTAAAGAATGCTGTATTACATTTAACATCAGGCTTGTTTATGCCACTGACGTAATAATGTCCGGACTTTATCAAGAGTCTGGTTTAAGTCTACGGCCACAGAATGTGTGCATCCAGCACTTATGTCCTTGCTGGTATCCATGTTATTTCAGAAAGAGGTTTACCATTTTCAGCAATGGCTAACATTGATCAATCTGTAGACTAAAGCTGTAAACAGGAAACTCCCTCTCTGCTGAAATACTAGTGAATGTCTCGGAGTAGATGCAAAGACAAAATCTTGTTTCACCCACTTGGAACTATCTGATACTGAGCTGTTGAAGACTGACTGTATTGAGGTTGGCGCCAACAAAATATGAACTAGTGCTTGTTGTAGTACTTTTACAACTATTTAAAAGGGTCTGAATTAGGCCTGGCTCGCCATTGTTAAGTTGAATTAACCGCAGGTGGCATCACTGACCAACTGTATATTCATATAATGACAGATTTATTGAAACAAGCTGACCAAGCACTACTGTGAGATTATAAACATTTTCTTTATAACACAGATATAATACTGTCAGGTACACTGCACTTCCTCAGCTGTCTTGTATTATACAACTGTTCACCATAAAAGTCTTTACCCATTTTTATAGTTTAAAAACTTTGTCCTTGATGAAAACATTCTTTTCCTGTATTGAAGCCTTCTTTGTCTGTATTCTTATCTCAATATGGAGAGAACTAGTTCTCAGTCAGCCAAAATGTTCCTTTACAATTGTTCTTTCATTGATAGGATAGTCTGTAACTTTTTCTGTTGTTTTAGCCGTGCTCATCCAGAAAAAGCCAATTCTTAGCATGCAGAAATGTTCATTCTTTGATAGGATAGCAGTAACATTTTCTGTTGTTAGCCATTTCCCTTTAGCTTGAATATCTGTGTAAATTCATCTGTTTAGGATAGTTTATCAAGCCGCTACTGTTAATGCCATTCAGAAATATAATATATCTTTTTTGTTTCACACAAGCACATTTTGTTAAGCCACTATATCACATGCTATTCTAAAAATATATCACACTTTTCTTATGATTACCAAATCTCTGTTACTGTGGATAAAAACAATAATTTGTGTTTTACAATACGTCACTTACTTTTTTTTTTAAAGACTGCAACTCATGTATCTCATACACATATTTGAAACCTTGATTTTCTATTTTAATTGTTAATGCAGGACAGTTCATAGCGTATATCATGTGTATGTATGTGTATATATATATATATATATATATATATTTTTTTTTTTTTTTTTTTGCATCAGCACCATTGGCAGCAATTTGATTGCTACTTTTTATTTCATTTTTGAGGGTTTCTATCAGTTTAACATCTGTCACATTATCAGTCTGCAACTGCTGCAACTATTCCTACTCATCTTTCATGAATGTTGATGTTTGTTTGTTCATCCCTTACAATCTTGTTTGCTCTTCTGATCAGTTTCTTCAGTAAATTTCACTACTTTCCAGACATCCCATTAACTTTTTCCCCCCTTTTAGTAAATAAATACCGTTCCCCTTTACTGTATACAGCTACAAGTAATGGGTAAGTCTTAAATTAGTTTATTTTACTTACAAAAACACAAAATAGAATTGAAAGGCCAGAAGTATGTCTTCTGATTGTGGAACTATCATCAGAAGTCCACTGCCTTGCATTTTAATATGCTTCTGACAGAATAAAACATTACAGCATCAATTCAGTTTATATTCGTGAGCAATGAACCCTAGCCCTGCTGTATAAGCACTAGCTCTAAGCCTTACCATAGGATGCTGCTTTCATAGCAAATTCTGTGGACAAAGCCCAGTCTGTGAATATTATATCACTAAATGAAGAACTAATATTTCCTGCTTTACACAATATTGTTTTTAAAAATTCCCCAAGTGTCTTTTCCATTAATTCTCAACAAAGTTCTTACCAACTATCTCCCTCAAAAAAGTCATAGTTTAGGTGATAATCTAATCTAAATTAGCTTGGCACAAGTATTCCCTTATCAAAAATGGTTTCACAACAAACCTTTAGTATAACTTGTCACTGTTCTTACTTCTTCCAGCCTGACTCATCACTGCTGTATTGTTGTAGTTTAGCCTATTCCTACCTGTGCTGAACACACGTATATGGACTCAAGGCAGTCAGCGGTTCATTCGGTGACCACTAACTTTTCATATGCCCTTATCATCTAAGATCTTTTCTTTCTTGTACGATACTGCCACCACCACTGAACCTAAATAAATCAGTTAGGTCATCATTACAATGTTGTGCTGTGAAATAAGACATATAGCATACCTCTCTGCAGACCTTCTGACAGTCCAGTATGAGCACTGCTAGAAAAAACTCCAGATCAAACAGGGTAGCCTCATTTGGCTTAATACAGAAATAAGTACTCTCAGGAAGATTAAAAAAGAATCATGCATAGGAATAAGTGAAAGCCAAAGATTTGTCTTACATCAAAGTCAGCCGCAGCAAACTAGGTATTGTATAACCTCAAGCTTTTCTGGAAGAAAGTCAGTCACCTAACTAAACGTAACAAGAAATCTGTTAATACTACCTAAACCTTAGGTCAGGTGATTGCTTACTTAAGTGTTTAAACTGTTGTGACACATCCAGATGTTACATGGTGTCAAAAGTGAAAAAGTGAATTGAAATGTTGTGCATAGAAGTGCAAGCACTTGGTAAGATTCATAGTCATGTTATGCAGTGCGAATTTGCATGGTTGGCAGTTGCACTCAGGGAGTGGTGCTTCATAGAACCATGTTGTGCAGCAGTACAGCAGATTGTGGAGTGCAACTTGCCATTTATGTAAATTATTGCAAAATGTTATGTAAATTATACAGTGTTAGTAATATACAAATGTACATAACCAAACACTGTTGTGATTCAGTCATTTTTGGAAGAACTTGCACACCATGCTATGTGATTAACTCAAAGGTCAGAGTATGTGGGGAAAAATCTGCATCTAGGTTCGCAACAAAGTCTCCAGGGACTTGGATTGTTTAGAGTTCAGATAAGAAACCACTCTGCAGAGGAAAGTATACTCAGTGACCAAACAGAGCTTCATTTGAAATCATGCAGGAAATATCCATGTTGTAAACAGTTGTAATGCTAAGTACTGTGGCAAGACTCACTTAGCGTCTTTTTTATACATAACACTGCCAACTGCAAAGCGAGTCCTGACACACTACTTAGCATTTCAAATCAAGCTCTGTGTAGTCACTGAGTGTACTTTCCTCTGCAGCGTGGGTTCTCATCTGAGCTCTAAACAGTCTGAGTCCCTGGAGTCTTTGTAATGAACCCAGATGTTTTAACCTCTCTGGGCCAAACCATGACTCCTCCCCATTCCTGATGTGATGAAGTTTCCCCACTGGAATGGCACTGGAAGCCATCATTACTGCTAAAGGAGGTAGGAGCTCATCTTAGATTCTAGTTTTAGTAGTAACCCCTGTCTCCTGCATGGTGGCATCACTTTTTTAGACTGGCTGGGCAGTGAGGCGTAACCTGTAGGGGCGTTTTCTTCCTGGACACTAAGATGACCATGCCTTCCTTGGCCAGCTCACAACTGGCAGACATTTGCAACCTTGTCTTTCAGAAAAGATTGTGAAAGACTTGTGTACCATCAACACTACCCCACCCCCTCAAGGCATGGGCACTCCTATTATCCCCTTATGCACCATTAAACACCCAAGCTGCTAACTGAACCTGGATCAACTAGGCATTAGTCGAGGCTTTATCTCTCTATGCCAATTGAAATGCATCAGTCTCAAGAACACTTAATTAGTGCATCAACATTACGCTTCAACATATGGACAAGCAGATCTGTTTTCCCAGGAGAGGAGAGGAGAGACAGGCCACTGTGTGTAGCTTCCATGACATTGCCTGCTTCCTTGAGGTACTGAGTACCATAGACTGCACATATTTGACAATAATGTTTCTACCTGATGCCCAGTCACTATGGTATGTCAAGAAGAAAGATTGTCATTCATTGAACTGCCAGTTACCAGTGTGTCTAGTAGTACCTAGACAGTTTCCATGTTTCACTTGTATGGGACATTCTGGCTGTATTGCCTCTTCCAGCAAGATGACTTTCACAGGGCCTTCTAGTTAGTAAGTGTAGGCACTGTGGTCAGAATATATGGTGGAGCTACATGCAGTATGCATTTATGCACTACTTGCCCAAAAATTTGTCTGTCATGTGATTCAGGTGAGGCTGCATACCACCTTGAACCTTGGCTAATGAAACACCCCTTTGTAATTTAGAGCATGTACCCAAGCTCCAGTACAGCACATATGGAGACCAGCATCATCGTCATCATCATCGGATAGACACTCAGCCCGCTGAAGGCATGCTTCCATTACCTAGATACATCTGGAGAAGTTTTGCAATATTCTGCTGTCGTGACCCACAGGCTAATCATAGCTTGTAATATGCCACATAATATTATACTGCAGAAATAAGTGGCACTCCCCAGGATATGACTATGTGAGAACCTGGCACTATCCCACAACATACATCTCAGCCTCTTAGCACAGTAATTCTGGACAAAGGGAAAATAATGGGGGGGGGGGACACACAAAGAGACAGAAACAGGGGAAAATTTTAAATATTGCTCTTATAAACTTGAAAGTTGACGGAATAATAGGTTTTGCATTGGCATGCATTTTTTGAAGAATCTGAAGTCTGAAACTCAACTGTATACCTTTATTTATGTATTTTAGTAGATTAGAAGATCATGGGAGGCAATAACAAGAGTCTTATTTTGTGGAAATGTACCCTGTTGTGTCATGGATCACATCACTGCATGACATGTATCTCTGACCTACTGCCATTTCATTGCTGCTGGGTGTCCCTGTCTTTGGACCTTTTCGCCCCCTCATTATTTTTAGCTTTGTCCGGATTTCTTGCATTAAGAGGTTTTGAGTTATGAATCCCGTTGTCTTCATGAAGCTGAATGGCATTCCGCTGAATGCCTTGCAATGCAGCTGTCAGTTGAGTCTTAGAACAACCCACATCACATGCACCAACATATGATAGCATTGGTCACCTATTGAGGCTGCAGTGTGGGGATACACCCACATCTGGTGCAGTGCACTTATTTGCTCTGGCAACCACAGGGGAGCACACCTAATGCTCACAGCCACAGAATACTCTTCCCTCTAGCGATGGAGAACACTACAAGTTTACAGCCTTTATATTCATCCTGCACAGTGTGTCCATGACTACCCAGAATAGAGATGGACATTGCAACTTTGTTTTCCCAGTGTGACTCTAGTGAATGTGTTCACATCAGAGTCAGCTCCATTGTCCCACCACAACTTATATATGTGTCAGCACTGTATCATTTTGTCCTGTATGTACATAACACAGAAAAATCACGGTGAACAAAATTAGGAGTGCATATATGTTGTCGTATTCATGCCAAAGATGTTCGTGTTCATACAACACCTGATGTACAATACTTCCATACCTCTCCTGTTATCCTGATTTTTCTCCTGATGTTCTGATGATGACAAGCAGTGGGGAGTCAGGGGTTGGCCTTCACTCTGTATGTACATTACTTCTAATATGGCAGTGTCTGTATGTCATACTAATCTGGTGCATCCCTTATTGAAGCAGGTATGTGTTGGTCTGTACTAACACTGACATCTCCACATCCAGACACTGTCTCACTGTCTGGTCCTCCACTCAGGGATGACAGAAGCTCCTCTGTGTCCCTGGTGGGCCCCCTCCTGTGGCTGCCCACTCAGACATTACCTATCATACCCTTGGCTTGGTATGGCTGATCATTCCTGTGGCCTATAACACTGCTGTAATGTGCAATTACACCTGCCTATGACACTGATGTCACAGACCACTAGCTGCTCTTAGAAATGACTGGCTGGCTATGAAATGCATTTGTTCTGAATCTGAATCATCTAAAAATGAACTCTACAGTAAGCAGTGCATAAATAACATTGTTACGATCCAATGAGTCGTATTCTTTAATCCGCAATGAGAGTCCATTCCACAACCTTGTAACACACTGAGTGCTAAATGTATCCCAATTCATAGTCATATTTTAATTTGTTCTGTAACTAGTTCCCTGTCTCTTATTTCAGGATATTACTCTTGCAAAGTTACACCTAAATTAACACTTGGTTCCTCATCCTCAATAGCTTTAAAAGCTAGTCACAGTTTTCCTCTCATTTTGTGAAGTATACTAAAAAGGTTCATTTGTTCAAGTCTGTCTTCATAAAATATGTTCTTAACATTCTTTGTTCTTTTAGTAAAACAGTTCTTAACTGACTCAATCAATGCAATATCAGCAAGTGATAAGGAACGAAAGATTAAATCGTACTCAGTAATGGGCCTTATTATACAAACGGTGCTTTTAGGACCTTTATTTTCACTGTACTCAATATTAATGTTCTCTTTCTTAAAGCTTTTGATTTTATATTCTGTATATGAAACTTGAGTGCATGTTCATTACATATCATTATACCAAGGCCCCAACTTTTCTTTTCCCCATCATTATCTTTCATTTCTGATATTCTCCAAATTGTATTACTTTACATTTATTATAGCTGAATTTCAGACACGTTTTGTCTGCCCATTCATGAAGCTTATTCAAGTAAACATTCAAATCATTAAAATAATTTATTTCTACCCCACCTTACAATTATTGACATATTTACACAGCCAGAGCTTACTGGATGTAGGTAATCCAGTAAACAATATAAGGCCTGAGATTGTCCCTTGAGGTACGCTCCTGGTAAATGGCAGCCAACCTGATGTTATACCCTTATAGTTAAAACATTGCTCATGGTCTGTCAGCCAGTACGTAATCCAGTTTGATACATAAGGATTTGCATTTAATCTTTCTAAAAACAGAGCTTTTTTTCATGTAATGATGTGTAAAAAGCTTTGGTGACATCTAGATAAACTACCAAATCCACTTTTCCTTCAAACATAGACTGACATGCTAAAGTTGGTCTGCCCTTATTAAATCCATATTGTGTATCATCATTTTATATATCTATATATATATATATATATATATATATATATATATATATATATATATACACACACACACATATTTGTATCATTTAAATATTTTAATATACAGCTCTCAAAACATTTCCAGTGACTGATGTAATTAAATGTGATTCTCGTTACTTTATTTATTTATTTAACATTTGTTAACCGGGAAAGTCCGACTTGGAATGAAGTCAGTTTTCAGCGGAGGCCCTGGGAGAAAAGCTCCAGATGTATGTCTTTGTAACGTGGGAGGAAACCGGAGCACCCGGAGGAAACCCACATGAACGCAGGGAGGACATGCAGACTGCGCACAGAAGGCACCCCAGCCGAGAATCAAACCAGAGAACCTCTTGCTGTGAAGAGTCAGCGCTACTGCTGTACCACTTACTTCCCTTAATGATGCGGACATTATAAGACTTATTCCAGTGTTTAGGTACTAGCCCATGTAGCAGTAAATTATTACATATATTAATTAAGGGAAAGTATAATTCCTGTATAAATTGTCCTGAAATAAGATCTGGACCCACTGAATATTACTCTACTCAGTACATTTTTAATTTCATCCATTGTTAATATTAACTTTACGTATATCCTTAAGATTCTTCAGACTAGCTAGCCATGCAAAATATTCATTCAGTATTTCTTAAATTATATATTTGTCAGTGACAATTTTTGAATCATGAAATATTGACTCTAACTCATTATATTTTCTTGGCATTAAATGTTTAAGAAAATCTTTTTACTATCAGCATTGTCAATTAATGAATCATTTGTTTTCTTTCTAACATACAGTTTCTATTTAAGCTTCTTAGTAAAACCATTCAAACATTTTATTGTATTGTATGATGTCTTGCGTATTGATTATAAACACGCTTCTTTTTCCTTTGACAAACAGTTAGATGTTTGTTTCACCAAGGCTTACATGCCCATCTTCCCTTTTTAATACTTTTACTAGTCCTTCCTTAAAATGAGGTGCAAATAACTTTCCTCTTGTTCCAGCCACGCACTTCATATACATCTGAGCTATCATGTTGTCAGTCACTTCTATGTAATTTTTCCAATAGTGCCTCTTTATCTAACTTACCCATGGCATGGTATTTGCTTTCACATGAATATGTGGCATATGTATTTACAATCTCAGAAAGGATAGTGTTATGGTCATGGTTTTCCAAAGTTGGTGATGTGTTAGCATTTGAAATTATTCTAGTTTTATTCAACAAAATTTAGTCTAGAATATTTAAATCCCTTGTTGACGCCTCTGTCTTTTGAGAAACTTTGTACTTGTTAATCAGATCAAAGAACTATGATTCCATATAAGTAGTATAGAAACCTGTTCTCCATTTAATAGCTGGGTAGTTGAGATCACTGTATATCAATGTTGGATGTCCATTTAGATATCTTTCAAGTACCTGTTATGAAGAATTGTTGTGACACATTGTTCTTATTTGGGTTTCTATATTCTGCAGGATGTCACATTTTTTAATAAAGAACTTAAAACCTTTTCCTCCTGACTTGCCTTCCATATAGCTGGTAATAGATGAATGCACATGTAATATAACCCCTACTCCCTTTCTGTTTTTTTTCACAATTTCATATTTATTAAACATAGGGAAATTCAAATTTCTATAATTCCATGATTCCATAATGACAGTTAACAATAACTGATGTTATTTTATTATGACGTTGAATGTTTCTGTTTTTTTCAGACTTTTAGAATTTGTATATAAGCAATGTATAATTACGTATGTATATTCTATATTACTTCTAGAATTGTGTGCATTCATTTCACACACTTGCCTTGAATGTGTTTAAAAACATCACATTTTCTTTAGTAAATGATTCAAAAGACTATTTCCATTTTTACTAATATGTAACCAATCTGATGAGTACATATCAAAGTCTACCAAAGTTTCTTCCTATTGTGTTACTACCTTGTGTTCAGATATTAAAAATCTTGACTTTTCTATGGTAATCAGCGAATGTAGGACATTGTGTGTGTGTGTGTGTGTGTGTGTGTGTGTGTGTGTGTGTGTGTGTGTGTGTGTGTGTGTGTGTGTAGGGGGGGCTTCACAAAATGTTGCCTTCACTATGTTTTCATATGTTTCAGTGGAAAATATGATAAAGCCATTGGTACCTGCCATTACAATCAATTATCTGTAGTTATTTTATGGTGGTGGACAGGTTGACAGACGAGCTCAGACAGGAGTCCCCGTGGACTATGATGTTTGCAGATGACATTGTGATTTGTAGTAAGAGTAGGAAACAGGTGGAGGAGACCCTGGAGAGATGGAGATATGCTCTAGAGAGAAGAGGAATGAAGGTCAGCAGGGCTAAGACAGAATATATGTGTGTGAATGAGAGGGAGTATAGAGCAATGGTGAGGATGCAAGGAGTAGAGGTGGCGAAGGTGGATGAGTTTAAATACTTGGGATCAATAGTTCAGAGTAATGGTGAGTGTGGAAGAGAGGTGAAGAAGAGAGTACAGGCAGGATGGAGTGGGTGGAGAAGAGTGTCAGGAGTGATTTGTGACAGACGAGTACCAGTAAGAGTGAAAGGGAAGGTCTACAAGAGGGTAGTGAGACCAGTTATGTTATATGGGTTGGAGACAGTGGCATTGACAAAAAGGCAGGAGTTAGAGCTGGATGTGGCAGAGTTAAAGATGTTAAGATTTGCACTGGGGGTGACGAGGGTGGACAAGATTAGGAATAAGTATATTAGAGGGTCAGCCCAGGTTGGAAGGTTTGAAGACAAAGCCAGAGAGACAAGATTACGTTGGTATGGAGATGTGCTGAGGAGGGATGCTGAGTATATTGGGAAAAAAATGCTAAGGATGAAGCTACCAGGTAACAGGAAAAGAGGAAGGCCTAAGATAAGGTTTATGGATGTGGTGAGAGAGGACATGCAGGTGGTTGGTGTGACAGAGCAAGATGCAGAGGACAGGAAGAAATGGAAACAGATGATCCGCAGTGGCGACCCCCAACGGGAACAGCCAAAAGAAGACAACGATGATCTGAAGTTATTTTATTACTTCATAATTTCTCACATATTTGTGGGATTTCCTCAAGTGTTTCACCTCTTATTGCACTAATGGTAGCCCTTTCTTTTTTCATGGAGGTCAAGTGCTTAAATTCCTTGTATGAAAGACTATAGATAATAAAATTACATACAGAAAAGCAGATACAACAAGTTCAGTATGAGTTACCAAAACTTTGCTTATTTTCATACAGTAAGTATGACTAAAGTATACAAAACCTGTGACTGGGAATATAAAATGGTCCAGAATTCACACATACATTCAACCACTGTCCACTTGGTAACATCTTAAAAATCCTGTTTTCTCAGATTGCCTTTTGCTGATGATTCCTTGTTTGTTTGTTTTTTTCAAACTACCCATCTTCTCAGATAGTGCATCATTCCTAGGTCAGACTGTGCCAGTCAACCAAGTCCGGCCCACATTTCTTTCTATTGAGCTAACACATTAACCCTGTCTATGGAGTCATTTTTTACCCATATTCAGCAGAAGCAGTAATGTGTGCTGGAATGTTCACTACATGTAGGAATCATTATGAAGTGAACTGCAGAAATAAACTGTTTACAAACATATCTATGTTTTGCCCTCTCCTTTCAGCACTAGGTAAAAGTATAGCAGGACACCTACCATACCTGATTGACAGATTTAACAGCATGAACTTTAGGAGGGCATCTTTAAGGAGGATGGCTGGTAGTACATCTTGTCTCAGAACCAATGCTATTTCTGTATTCCACAGACCTCTACAACCAGTAGACGTACTGTAGCACAGCACTCCTATTCTCTCTCACACACACACACACACACACACACACACACACACACACACACTATGCAATGTTATAGTTGACGGTATAGTACACGTGGAGTTTAGGACCCAGTTAGTTTACTAAAAACTTTAATGATATTTGGTATATTCCATTGTATTTTTTTCTATTTATAAAGCAGATATTCACATTATTTGTATTAAAGTTGGTGAGATTGTGCTGGAATTACAGTTTTATGAAAGCAGTATGTGGCCCATGTAACATCATTACCTCCACCATGTACCCCATTCTATAATCTGGCTGAACTGGTTCATTAACTTATTGCTCCACATCCATGTGAAGCAGAGTTCCTCCCTAACCCAATTCAAGTATAACTTGGGCAATTGAATGGGTAACAGAAAATCCATCCCTGGTTTGGCACCTGTGTCTCTAATGGCACAGGCAGCCATTAAATGGTTCATCTCCCAGGCCCCACATCCAAAGCCCCTGCTTACAGTTATCAAGGCTACCAGGACATGTCAGAGATTTGGGATGCATACCTAGGCTTAAAAAGGACCGTGTGGTTATTACCATAGTAAGCACTTATGAACCTAGGAGATGGAAAGAATCAAACCCTTGACTACAGGTAGCAGCTCATTAAGAGCTTAGAACCTTAGTCTTCTGCATTAACTGACAGGCATCCACACACTTCTTTATTTGTTGATAAATCACTGAAAGTTAAAAGTTACTGAAGTTTACAGTGGGTCAATAATCCCAGTTATTAGAGTTCTGTGCAATATTAATGAATCACTTCATCTAGTCAAAGTACATGATTTGAACCAGTTCACCTCCATTTGCCTACTGCCTGACTTTGTGCAAGAAGTTGTTTTTTGCCATTCATTCCCAATTGCATAGCTGCTCTAGATCACAAAATGTTACGGCAATGTTGTCAGCACACAAATTAATGCAATATAGGCCATTTCATCTTCAAGGGCAGTAGGCAGTATACACTGCATCTGTAGATAAAGCATTAAAATGTAAAGTTGATTGCCAACAGCAGCATCTGCAATAGTAATAATTCTCTTTATTGTGTCATTATTCAGATGACTTTTATTTCTGCAGAGATTATGCATATTGAATTAGCATATGACATCAGGTGGTTAATATTTTCTGCTCTCATCATAAATGCTCTTCTGAAGCAACAGAAAAATTAAAACAAACTGAAATAAATAAAACAAAATCCACGTCAGCAGAACCAGCAGCAAAAAATCCAATGTTAAGTGTTTTATTAACATCCACTTTTCGTTCAAAAAGACTGAACTTCTTCAGACAGACATCAAAAGGTAGCAAATGTAAAAAAACTCCTTAAATACACAATTAACAACACATGATACATTTGAATGGACCAACCAACTGGTTAAAACTCACTGACATCAATGTGTGGGAAAAAGCTGATCTCAAAACTTCTTAAAGTACTACTGCATACAAAAGTCGAATCTATGAAAAATGTGTTTTAAAAACAAAACAAAATGGAAATATATATAAACATAAAATGTTTAAAATATTTGAAACCAAAAAACATAGTATATAAAACCTTTTTAATGACAAAAGGTAAAAAGTAAAAAATAGTAAATGAAAAGTAGTAATAATAAAATTACCTCTGCATACTTCTAAGTTTCAAAATGCAAGCTAAACTTACTCTGTCATTGAGATCTGGAAGTCTATATGAACAGAGTTTCAGCTGCCAAATCACTTCTAGGCGCTCTAATAATAGTTGGAAAGGACCCCCCTGATGTCAAAGGAAACCTGTCCTAACACCCTAAAAGTAAAACTGTGCTGAGGGTGGTCATTAACATGTTTCGCCAAAGCATTTTCACACTTGTTTTTCCTAATACAGTATAAATGCTCATAAATTCTTTCATTAAAACCTCTGTCAGTCTTGCCCACATAAAATGCTGGGCAAGATTGGCAGCAAGCCAAATAAACAACCGATCGAGATTTACAGTTGAATCTACCAACAGTGGAGAAAGAAGACCCAGCAATTTTAAAGCTCGAACCAGTGGCAATATGCCTACACATGTTACAACTCTCACATTTGAAAGTGCCCTCTATTCTAACACGAGTGTCATTTTTTGTTTCTAATATCCGTTTGAGGTTGTCACCCCTGCTATATATAAACCTAGGCAAAGTACCAAACCTGGCTTGTAAGGCATCATCACACAAGAAAATACTCCAGTTCTTGACAACCACCTCCTTAATTAGGTGAATCTCAGCACTGTAATTGGTGATGAAAGAGATAGAAGTGTCAACTTTCTTGCTGTCTAAAAAGACTTCAGGCATAACTGGAGATAGGTGTTATAGTGAACAACTTGTGAACGAACTGCTTTGTAAAATAGGTTTATAAACACCCCCATACCTTTTAGTCTGGACCTCAGTAACCAGGTCATGAATAAACTTGTCTGGGTAACCTCTGTGTAGAAACAATCCCTTAATAAACTCACATTCTTCTAAAAAGGATTCGTCGTCAGTTACCATTCGAGCAGCGCGCACAAGTTGCCTCTTGACTACCCCTCTTTTCTGGTGCCTAGGATGGGCACTGGTGAAGTGTAACATGGTGTTAGAGTAGGAACTCTTCCGAAATATTTTAGACTTAAAGCTACCAGCAGAAATGTCTTTATATAAGTCTACATCCAGATAAGAAATTCTAGAATCAGACTCTACAAATGTGAAGTTCAAAAAAGACGTGCTGGAGTTGAGATAGTCCATGAAGGTTCTCACATCATTAATTGAACCTTCCATCAGTATAAAGATGTCATCCAAAAATCTGGTGTAAAAATCGATTTTGAACTGACCATTGTAATTGCCAAGCACATATCTGTGTTCCCATTCAGCCATAACAATGTTGGCAAAACTGGCCCCTACTGGTGAGCCCATGGCTACACCAGTCTTCTGTAAATATATCTCTCCCCCAAATGTTACAAAGTTGTACCTCAAAATGACACTAACAGTTCCTGCACCAATCTGATTTCTACACTGCTAGCATTGTGATGCAATAAACGGTCAGTGACCCAGTCTATCCCTGTGGCATGAGGAATAGACGTATAGAGGTCTTTTACGTCTATTGTCAAAAATCTATGACCTCTCTTGAATTCTAAAGCACCTATGGCTTTCAAAAAAGCCCAAGAATTCGAGCTTTAAAATTGCTGGGTCTTCTTTCTCCACTGTGTTGGTAGATTCAACTGTAAATCTCGATTGGTTGTTTATTTGGCTTGCTGCCAGTCTTGCCCAGCGTTTTATGTGGGCAAGACTGACAGAGGTTTTAATGAAAGAATCTATGAGCATTTATACTGTATTAGGAAAAACAAGTGTGAAAATGCTTTGGCGAAACATGTTAATGACCACCCTCAGCACAGTTTTACTTCTAGGGTGTTAGGACAGGTTTCCTTTGACATCGGGGGGGTCCTTTCCAACTATTATTAGAGCACCTAGAAGTGATTTGGCAGCTGAAACTCTGTTCATATAGACTTCCAGGTCTCAATGACAGAGTAAGTTTAGCTTGCATTTTGAAACTTAGAAGTATGCAGAGGTAATTTTATTATTACTACTTTTCATTTACTATTTTTTACTTTTTACCTTTTGTCATTAAAAAGGTTTTATATACTATGTTTTTTGGTTTCAAATATTTTAAACATTTTATGTTTATATATATTTCCATTTTGTTTTGTTTTTAAAACACATTTTTCATAGATTCGACTTTTGTATGCAGTAGTACTTTAAGAAGTTTTGAGATCAGCTTTTTCCCACACATTGATGTCAGTGAGTTTTAACCAGTTGGTTGGTCCATTCAAATGTATCATGTGTTGTTAATTGTGTATTTAAGGAGTTTTTTTACATTTGCTACCTTTTGATGTCTGTCTGAAGAAGTTCAGTCTTTTTGAACGAAAAGTGGATGTTAATAAAACACATAACATTGGATAAATGCTCTTCTGTTAAACTATGCTATACATGTCTGGCATGATGCTAACAATTATACAATTTCATGTTGTTCATTCAAACTTACCAATAAAGTACATGTAATTTATTTCTTCATAATGATGAGGGGTGGATAGAGACAGCAAATTGACTATAACTGCTGGTGGAAGTGGGGAATATCTGTGGCTGAAAGTACCTTATGATCTTATCATTTTAAACAGTCTTTAATCTGGCTTTGCAGAATTAATGTGCATATGTGTGTGAATTAAGTTGGAATACTTTACTGTGGATAATGCATGTTTGTGTGAAATGCATGTAAAATATGTTGTTTTGGTCATTCACAACTGTGAAGGATGCAGTCAACAATGTAGCTATAATTGCTGGGTTTGTGGAATTTCTATAGATAAAAATGACTGACCCTGCTGGGTTGATAAAGTTAAAGGGTTTGACATAATGGTTAAGGTATTTACCTCACTGATATAAGGTTTAGGGTTTGATTCTCATCTCCAGTTGTTGGCTAGGCATGTAATAGTCTGCAGACTAGTGACCTAGTATTTGCTTATGAGCCTATTAGTCTGTCTTTGCAAGACGAGTGTGTATTTGTATACAGCAAATTTGAATACCTTACGCTGGCTATTTTTATCATAGTCAGATGTGATAGGTACAAAGTTAATACAAGTGGCTGTAATTGATGTGTGAATATTGGTGGATTATAATGATGGTAGTTTGAGTGGCCTTTAATGGTTGAGGTGTTCTGAAATAGGTACTTTTTTATTATTGGCTGATACATTTTGATTTACTGCTTACTGGAGAAATGTTCAAAATTGCAAATTTAAAATGCACACTAACAAATGTTGCTGTAGTAAACAAAAATATAGTTTTAAACACTTGGAAGGTAAATCCAAAAGAACACATGCATTTATGCATGGTCCTAAAAATGTGTAAGGGAAGTCCATGGTTTGAAAACAGCCCGATTATCAATCTTGAGTTCTCTTTCAAAAATGCATAACGTGCAATCATTTTTTAGAAGTTCTTGAAAATATTAACTTTACACAGTAAGTTTAAAACCTTGCTGGATTAATATACCTAATGATCTTTATTCATCTTATGTATCAAGCATCTAGCATGTGCAGTCATCGGTATTTGTTGTGTAGCATCACACTTACCACCACCGAGCTGAATCATTGTATTGGCAAAATAATTTTACTGTTGAAGACTGCAAGGTGCTCACTCTTAGTACCTTCAGAAAATGTAGTGCACCATAACAAGCAGAAAATTACCCAGTGTAGCCATACACACTATGTGTGTGTGTGTGTGTGTGTGTGTGTGTGTGTAGTGATATCTTGTGAAGAATGGGTAGTAAAGTGATGCTGGGGATGTATGCCAGCTGCTGAGTTTTATGGATGGTGGGATCAGGTCAGGGTATTGTGTCAACTGTCACCATCTTCAAAGTGCCACTCTCCTACCTTCGACTGCAGTCATAACTGACTATTGCAGGTCTTCTCTCACACAATCCAACCATCTCTTTGCTGGACACCCTCATTTCCTCTTGCCTTCTTCCTGTTTGTCCCAAATCTTCTTCACCAGATTGTCTTCTGCTTTCCTGCACCTGTGCCTAAACCACAGTAACCTTTTCTCTTTGAACTCTCTGCAGTTGGAGCTACTTTTGCTCCTTCTCTGATGTCCTCATTTCTTCATCTGTCCCACAGTGTACATCTTAACACAGTGAAGTACCAAACTGCCAGAGCCACGGATGTCGAAAACAATGTTTTAATGTTAAAATCCACAAGTAAACACAGAAATCTATCCCAAACACATAAAAGCTTGATTACAAAAATTGTGTTTTCGTCTTATGCAAACTGACTTCTTCAGATACCCTCCATCCAATAAATCAACCTTTATATACAATACTTAAAAAACAATTACCCAATCAATGCAGTCTTAGAGTTAAAAAGTTAATTATGAAATTAGTATTGCCTCCTGCCCATGTTTTCTAAAAAAACATTTCTTTTATAATGGGGGGTATCTGAAGAAGTCAGTTTGCATAAGACGAAAACGCAATTTTTGTAATCAAGCGTTTATGTGTTTGGGATAGATTTCTGTGTTTACTTGTGGATTTTAACATTAAAACATTGTTTTCGACATCCGTGGCTCTGGCAGTTTGGTACTTCACTTTGTTTCTTGGTTTTAGTGTACCAAATGTCCTTTTCGATTACAGTGTACATCTTACCACCTGTCTCAGGCACTTCATCTCCATCACCTCTCGCTTTCTCACCTGCTGTGCTTCACTGCCCAGGCTTCTGTACCATATAGTAGTACTGTTTTATACATCTTACTTTTCAGCTTCTTTGGCATTCTTCTGTCATACACTACCCCAACACACTATGTCAGTTGACATAAAAACAAATGAACCACTGCAAAGTGTCACCACTCCAGCCACTTTATTCCAATCCACAAAAGACTAAGTGCTTTTGCACAGTGAATCCAGGGCTTCTTCAGAGTAATGATAAAAAGCCAATAACCCTTCTTAAATATTAAAATCACATGATTAATTAACTAATTCAATTAAATAATATTGCCTTAAAGCAACAAACCTATCTAAAACTTTTAAAACACATAAAATACTTGACTTCATAAAATCACAAAATTCACCAAGAAAAGCACTGGAGAAACTGAGAAAGTTCTTTTTTTAGCATAGTTAAAATTTAATGTTCACTATTCATCCCAAAAACTTCATAGTTTTTGGGATGAATAGTGAACATTAAATTTTAACTACGCTAAAAAAATAACTTTCTCAGTTTCTCCAGTGCTTTTCTTGGTGGGTTTTGTGTTTTTTTTTTTTTTTGTACTGTGGACACCTGGGCCTGCTTGTGTGCTGCTTTCTCTTTTCATTGACTTCATAAAATGTTGCATCAATAAATCTACTAACTCAAATGAATACAATTAAAAATTAGTGGACTTTGAACTCATAAAATAAGAGTGGATTAAATAACACCCTTTTTATTCATACAGTTACTAACACATTAAATATTAAATATTAAATACTCTGTTCAAAAACGCATTAAAAATGAAAACTAAAAGCATATTGTGTCAAATCTCATTAACTTTCTTTTTTAATATGCTCATAATAGAGCAACAATCATTGATACCAGGGGGCTTTTTCACGTTCAATCTAAGTTGCCACATTGTTTCTTTGACCTCCAGGAGATTGCTGTAATCACCTCCCTTGTGGTCCACATTTATTTTATAAACAATAAAAAAACAGAAATCTTTTGAAATTTTCACATTTAGTACTGTGCATGTATAAAGCATTTGTAACTGTTTTGTTTCTTATGTACCTTACATTTTCCACTATTCTATTACGCATTCTACACTTGGATTTACCAAAGTAGAATGCTGGGTAATATAAACACTTTGCTACATAAACAACCAGTCTGGTGTTACAATTACACCTTCCAGGGCATTGTATATTCCTGTTGTGCCTTCTAACTGAAACATTGGGACCATTGTTAATATATTTACAGTGTCTACATGTGCCACATTTTTTTCATTTCAGATGCGTAGTTCGGCAAATTGTTATTTTTCTGTCTTTCAAACAAATGTTTCAAGTTATTCCCCGAACTATATATTACTTGAGGTTTGCTACCCAATATTGCTTTTAGTTTTTGTGGAAAAGTGAAGTCCCACTATGTCAGTTGGCTGCAGCCCCTCTAATTCCAGCTTTGGACTCCTCATTCAGGCTTCACTTCTCCACAGTCAACCCTCCCAGATACTTTAAGCTTTTAATCTGCTCCATTATTTTCCCTTCTATATCAATTCTCAGCTTCTTCTGATTCCCCCACTTGCTGCTATTACAACTGTCTTATCTGTATTCAGGTTCATCCCACAAGACTTCAGTTTTACATTCCATTCCCCTGTCTGTAGTGCCACATCATCTGCATACAGCAACTCTGTTCATCTATTAACAAACAGAACAACCTGCTTGGTAATGTTGTCCATCACCAGTATGTAAGCAGTGGGCTCAGAGCTGAATCCCGATGCACACCCACTCCCACTGGGAATCCTTCTATGAGTCCAAATACTGTCCATACTTGAGCCATTGGGTCCTTGTACATAGCCTGCACTAGTTCTACCAGTGTTTCTGAGACTTTGATCCACCACAGGACTGCCCAAATCAGCTTTCTTGGGACCTTGTCATATGCTTTCTCCAAGTCAAGGAATGCTCAGCTGGACTTATCTTTAACAACTTCTCAACTATCTGTGTCACTGCAAACATTGGGTTGGTTGTACTGCATCCTAATGTGAATATGAACTACTTCTCCCATCTCTTGTCTTACTTTCTACTCTCTGCATATTCATTTACTACCCTCTCCAGAACTTTTATACTGTGTGACAGGACTTTGATACCTTTGTATTACACATAGTTGTGGATGTCCTCTTTGATGTTCATCATATTGATTACTGCTGCAGTAGCCTTAGCTTTATGGGTTATACCCTGCTAAGGGTATAATAGCCGTCCAGCTTCCAAAGCTTTAGGGCACCTTCCACATGCCCAAACTGTCATTGAGCTCAAGTTGAACTGATTAAAAGACAAGTTTGGGTGTGAAGCCTTTCAAAATTTTACTGCCGCCAAAAGGTACACTTCTTTAAAGCTTTTGAGTATCAGTGGTCAACTTATGCTTTCCTTTGCTGAGCAGCTAAGTTCCCTTTGGGGGAAAAAAACTTCCATTTTCTTAATTTTGTTGCTGTTTTGTTACTTTCCTGTTCAGAAAAGTTATTTTAAAGCTAGGAAAGTTGTGTTTTAATAGCCTGTCTTGAGACTGCAGTATACAGAGCGCTCATCTTTGTGTCGGTTTAAAAGTGGTGTAAAGTAACTCAAAACATGTTTTTCTGTGGAGAAACTGTATTTATTTTAGTTTTGTGGGACAGGTGGAGTGTTTTTAAGTGCTTTTATTCTGTTTTTTTGTCAAAAAGTAACTTTTGTGGACTGGTAGTATTTACTGGCAATTGCTGCTTGTGTTCCCCAGGAAAGAAGAGACATTATTTGACTTGACCATGGAAAGGACTAATGGTCAGTCCTTCTTCCAGTCACAAAAAGAAAAAATTAAGCATGAAGCCTTTTTCACCACACAAGGCTAGCAGTTTACCTCAGCTGCAGGTGGGTGACTACTGTAGCCATTTGTTCTACCTCAGACCACTCATCCTTTACCCTGGTTCCCTTTGGTGTAGCACCTACAGCTTTATGAACTGGGGATTAGCCACATCCTCAGTGGGCAAGGTAGAGCCACTCTTGCCAGGGAAAGTTTCCTGTTGACTCAGAATGCTGTGCCCATCCCTGGGGAAGATACTGCTATCATTAGTAACATAGTTGGCCCCATTTTTTTCCGTACAAAAAGGAAAAGAAAACAGAGCATGTATGTACTCCTCCTCAACTTTCTTTGACTAGGAGTAATTTACTGGGTCTGGCTCAGGGTTTAATTCAGGATATTGATAGTTCTTGTAAAGCAGTTTCTGGTAAAAGAAAGAGGGATTTCTCTTTTCCTGAAGAGATTCAAAATTCTGAATATGAACAGGAAGATACTAGGACAGATGCATTTTTTTCCCTCAGATTTATGATTCAGACTCTGAGGAGAGCTCAGTTTCTGATTCTCCATGTAGGGGTTTTTCTTTCTCTGAGACTTTTGTTAGAATGCGCCAGTGTTTTCAGTTGGAGTAGACTGAGGTTTCTCAGTCCCTCAGAAAATGCTATTGTTACATAACTATTTTCCAGAACCTACTTGCTCCTGTTCTGTCTGCTTTAGAGGATGTGTGTGTGTGTGTGTGTGTGTGTGTGTGTGTGTGTGTGTAT
Organism: Protopterus annectens; assembly: GCF_019279795.1. NCBI lineage: Eukaryota > Metazoa > Chordata > Ceratodontiformes > Protopteridae > Protopterus > Protopterus annectens. The sequence goes on along the minus strand of NC_056750.1, from coordinate 12,944,388 downwards.
GTGTATGCGTGTGTGTATGTGTGTGTGTGCATGTGCGCGTGTCTGTGTGTGTGTGTGTGTGTGTGTGTGTGTGTGTGTGTGTGTGTGTGTGTGTGTGTGTGTGTGTGTGTGTTATGGCCTGCAGTTTTCTTGATAGCCAGCTGAGCGTAAAAAGGCAAATAGGATGAATAAAGTTACGCATTCTTTTAAATGTTACAGACTATTCCCAAACCTGACCCAGCAGATATAGCTTTAGTTGATCCCACTGCTGCTAAGCACTTAGTTAAGTCCAATCCTACTCTTTCTGATAAGGATGGGAAAATTATTGATAGGTTTGGGAAAAAATTGTATACTGCTGATCAACTTCAGTTGACTGCCTGAATGATAGGGTCTTAATTTCTGTTAGGCCTCTATTTACGGAGGACATGCAGCATCTGTTAGTAGTAAAGGCAAGAAAGCTGCTACTAGAAAATCATATATCAGCAAATAGAAGAGGTTTCTAGTTAGTACCAACAACATAACAAGCACCCATTCAGGGCTAGTTGTGCTCTGATTCTACAACATTTGTGTGAGTTACTATACTGTGGCCTTTCTTTCTCCTCCATCAAGGTTTATTTATCAGCCATTTCAACATGTCTGTCCATTTCAATGCAGACTCATGTCAAAAAGTTTTTAAACTGGGTTTTACATAAGAGGCCTTCAAGAAAACAGGTGGTCCCTCCTTGGGATCTTTCTCCTGTGTTAAGAGAAGCTAACACTTGCTTCATTTGAACCAGCTAATCTGGCTGACTTGAGGTTCTTAACATGGAAAACAGTTTTACTGATTGTTGTGATCTCTGCAAGAAGGTTATCTGAACTGCAAGCTTTTATGAGGAGTTAACACTATCTCATTTTCCACAGGGAAAGGATTTCTTTGAGAACTAATCCTTTTATGCCTAAGTGGTTTCTGAGTTTACTTTAAACCAAAGTATCCATCTTCCTGAGTTCTTCCATGAACTTTAAAATGAGTGAGAAAGGATACTCCATACCATGGATATCCACAGACAACTCAGGTGCTATCTTGGCAGAACTAAATCTTTCAGATCTTCGGATCAATTACTCATCTCTTTTGAAGGTAAGTAGAATGGATAACCTGTGTCAAAACAAAGTACTTCCCAATGGTTGTCTAAGGCTAATATTGTTTGTTATACTCACCACAACAAAACTATTCCAGGCAGGGTCAAGGCCCACTCTACCAGGGCCTTGGCTTCATCTGTAGCTTTTTGGAAAGGTTTTGATTCTAGTATTCTTCTGTCCATATTTTTCTTTCATTATTGGCTGTGTCTGGGGCAGTACAGCTTCTGTGGTGATGGGGTTCATCATTCAGAAGCTGCTGGAAGTTGGGAGTTGGTGTAATTGTTAAGATGTTTACTTTATAGATACAAGATATGGGATTTGTTTCTAGGGCAGCTAGCCTAGTACTTACCTATGAACCTATAAACCTATGGAAGTACTCCTTCCCTCTGCCTTTGATGCCCTGTGTATTGGGGAGCAGATTGTTGCTGGCGTCCCTTATGAAGGGTCTGACTACCTTCTTTACCTTTTTGTCTTTGCATTGCAACCTGATAGAGTGTCTTTGAGCTTTCTACTGAGTCGCTTTTCATAATTTAGTAGATTGCCCCTAATGCCTTGTTCTTTGCTCTTCGTAGTTTCTTTATTAGGTAACCAGCATTCCTTTTTAACCTGGTCTTTTCTATCTCCTACTGCAGTTGGTCATTTTTTTTTGTTTTGTTTTGTTTTTTTGATGATTTCCTGGACTTCTGCGTTTCAACACCAGCTTTCCTTATGTAAATTGATTCCATACGTGGCTCAGCTGCATATCTGTTCTGTAGTCCTTCCACATGCTGCTCTGAGCTGCTGCTATTCTTCATCAGCACCACCTATTTATTCTTCCTGAGGTGTTAGAGCCTTGAGTAATTCCTTGACTTCTTGTGCTTTCTCTCCAATCAACATCCAGGTCTTCAGCCTAATCACTGTTGACCTTATAGCCTTCTCTGGCCACTGCTTTCAGATTGTGGCAACCAGTAATTTATGCTGTGGGCCAACTGTTTCACTGGGGATGATTTTTGCAGTCACTAATTCTACCCCAGTGCCCTTTCCTTACTAGAAGGAAGTCTACCTGAATTACATATTGGCTGCTCCTGTATGTGATCTTGTGACTGTCTATGTTGCTGAACAATGTGTTGCCCACCATCAAGCCATTTGCCAGACAGTCTTAAATGGCTTCTCCTACTTTATTCTTGTTGCCCCACCCATGTGGACCACGGCAGTCCTCATATTCTGTTCTGTCTGTTCCAGTATCTGCATTCTAGTTACCCATTATCAACACCAATTCATGTTGTCCTGCTTTATCTAATAGGTCCTGCAACTGCTATCTGAATGCATTCTTTTCCACTCTATCAGAACCTTGCTGTGTGGCATAGATTTTGATTATTAATAGTGCCATATCCCTACACTGGAGTCTGATTGTCATGAATCTGTCACTAATTCTGATAAAGTCCCTCACTGTCTTCTGAAGCCTCTTCCTCACCACTTTGCCCACACAGTTTATAAGTGATTTTCCTCCTGAGTAGTAGAATCCAGATCTCAGTCCAAGTGACTTTGCTGCATTTCCCTGCCAGCTTGTCTGTTGGATGCATAGGATGCCCAGCCTCCTCCTCACCCTCATGTAATCCACTTCCAAGCTCTGTTCTGTCAGTGAACCTAAAACCAGTGTAGCAATTCTTAGGCCATGATTGGCAGGTTGATTGGTTTTATGTCCAGCTTTTGGTCAACATAGCTATCCCAAGTAAACCAAGCTAGGCAACTGGACACCAGCCAGCCAGTAGGTTATTGACCCAGAGCTGCTGGACTTTATGGCAAGCACATACTGGCCAATAGGGTCACAAATAACTCCCCCCCCCACCATTAACATGGGTCCCTGACTTAAGTCGGAGTAGGACAGGTCCTCAACCCAGTTATGAGCAAATACCATGCCTATTTTTGGTGATATTAGTCAACATGATTGAATCACCTGTAGCCAATTTTTACACCATCAAGTAGCTAGCACTGATACAGAGCACAGTCTGTAATCCATGTTCTTCTATCCAGAGGATACTGCACACCACAGTTCATGCATAAAGCGGTTGGACAAGGGCACTATTTAGAGTCTTATGCTGCTATCCACAACTCCGTTTTTGGGTGAGTTTGAGGTGGAAATACTCAGCATGCTTTTGGGACATGGGAGGAACTCCACAGAGACACAGAAAGAACATACAAACTCAGTACAGGCATTGGTTGGAAGTCGGGATCAAACTTTTTGCCATGTGCCTTGTGCATAGGAAGCAAAGGCATAACAGTTATGCCAAAAAGGGTAACAAATGGGAAAACCAGACACCGATTTGAAAACTGAAGCTGAAGGTAAGGAAAGTTGGTAGAAGCATAAACAACTGTTAATATGTAGTGTTGTTTAGGCACTGAATTAGTATTTGCTAGTCTAGTCTACTTACGAGAGCTACATCAGTTTACGCTGGAGTTGCTAGAGAAAGAAAATATCTGTTAGTTGTAAAATTATCCCTTGGCATTTACTACAGATGGAGATAGCTTTTCTCATAATGGAATGAATAAATACATCACATTTTTAACTTAGCTGAGGTGTTCTGCTGTTAACATGGAAGGATAAGCATTATTCTGATTGTTCCAACAGGTGATGAGATTCTTTTTCTCTTACTGAATGCATGGATGATTTCAGATATAGTAAAAACTGGCGTGCACTGTATCAGGATTACACCATTTGTGCAATGATGAAAGTGGTCGCTGACATTTGAGCAGCAACGCAATGGACTTCTGCTTTAGAAAGCATTAACAGCATGGATGCAAATGGCTGTGAAAGCTTTCTGCTGTGACATTACCCTGAATCGCCATGCCAATTAGTGGAAATCATTCAGTTTATTTTAGCTGTTTACTTTGAGGAATCATGAAGTATTAATGCTTTGAAGTTTAACAAAATTGCAAAGAAAAACGGTGGTTCTAGAATATTAATTATTGTTAATGCAAGCAAAAGAATTAAAATGAAAGTAAAAAGATTTTCTCTCTAGCTACTTCCATAGTTTGGTATCATGCTGTTTGAGTTTTTTCAGATTAATTAGATACAGGCACTATCCAGGGAATCTTTACTCCTAATTAGCTTGCAATTAATTACTGTAAATTAAAAATCACTCATAAGCAGGCTAGTTAAAAATCAACATACATTTACCCGCCTTTGGTTGACAGTTGTATGAAAAGGCAGCTGGGCTGCGATTTGCTGTTTTTTTTTTTCCCTCTTTAGCTGTGATAAACATTACTTAAAATAAATTGAAATTATAGACTGCCTGATTTAAGGTATGTCTGAATGCTTAAGGCCAAAACAATATACGCAGAATTCTGCAGTATTTATGGAAGAAGGATCTGTTGTGCCTGAGGGAAAAAAAAATACCTCCAAGTACTATATGTAATCGACACACCCGTATTAATTATATAGGAGCAGCACAAACAAATATCACTAATAGCATCTGAAATACTTTAAATGTCTTGTACTCAAGTAGTCAATAAGGCTGTAACGTGATTCTGCCTGATTTTGCTTCTGTTTCACCAAAGTATGTTTCATTCAAATAGTTCCTAGTCTGCAGTTTTCTGTACTGTTTATTAATTTATATTTTTGACAATTGGGTTGCTCTGATGGTCCATACTCCTTATTCAGAGCCAGGTAAACAAAGGTCCAGCAAGAAATACAGCTGATATTTTAGTTTTCCCTCAGATACACTAAAGTATGAGGTGGATCATCCAGGCTTTCGAGTGGGCATATTCCTGTTGACAGTCATAAAAAGAATGTTACCAGAAGACGATAATGTGGAGACTTGTCTGACACCAATAGGAGGATGACGCAGTGGTGCAGCGGTTTGCGTTGTCACCTTACAGCGAGAGCTTCTCCAGTTTGATTCTTGGCTGGGGTGCCTTCTGTGCAGAGTCTGTATGTCCTCCATGCATTCTTGTGGGTTTTTTCCGGGTGCTCTGGTTCTCTCACACATTAGAAAGACATGGGTCTAGAGAACTTCTCCCCGGGTTTTCGCTGAAAATTGGCTAGTTCCAAGTCGGACATTCCCGGTAAACAAATGTTAAATAAATAAGTTGCTAGCATTATACAAAAGATTGTTGCTAGAAACAAACACTGTGCAGAATTTTTCATACAGCTCAAACAGCTGGTCATTGTGGATTTGTTTTATGTTAGTAATAGATAAGTATGCTCTTATTTTAATGCCTGACTTTGCCATGATGCCAGAAACAGTTATTCTATAATGTCAGAAATAAATATATAAGCTGTTAAAGTAACCCTAAAATTGCAATTTCTGAAGGACTTTATTTTTGTAATTGGTTTTATTTCATGTAGAATAAATGTGTGTATTTGCTGCCAAACATATTCAGGATATTTTTGGTGACTGTAGGTTTGCTGTAATGTTACTCCTGCAGTGAGAGCCCATAGCTACCTTTGTCAAGAATGTTGAAATGGTTCTTTGAAAGTAATTGTTAAAAGGAAACAGTCAGGGTTCCAAAGAAGGGAGGGTTTCTTCTAAAGTTCTTTGAAATGTTAATGATGAGACCTTATCTTTAGCCATGCACTTGGCAGTAACTTTTTTTTTAAATAAGCAAGCAGGTAGAACCCAAAATCACTGCCTCTCAATAACATGCATTACTCTCCTGTTTGACATATTTCTGTCTTGAACAGTCACATGGGAGCAAGCTGGGAAACTGTTGTATTCTGAGCCCAAACTGCAGGATGTATACATTACCATTTCTTACTTCAGGTACTGCATGCCTCTTGCTCTGTATCTTTCAGCTATTTTTATTAATTCTACCTCTTAAACCTTGCCTTTGTATGGATCTAGGATTATCAGTTGATTGCACTTACAATTGAAAGTACATGGATTAAATATTTTTGTTTCTTTTATCTATGTGGGGGGGAAACCCTTTGCACCTATGTTCAAGGACTATGTTCCTTGTAGCCCTTCTGCTTTTGGAGTGGCAAATTATTTAATAGTGATGTACTGAAAGTCATAATACTGAATGCAAAATCCTGAAATGTCAAACTGTCGAAACTTTACAATGCTGAACTCAAAGCCCCTATTAATAGCATACATGTACAACATGCATATACCGTACCAGTACACAACCAGTCAGCAAACAGTATTACTCCTGTTAGTGAAACTCGGAAACAAGCAACTAGCATGGGTCCTGCGGGCGAAGTCCACCTTTTTGCACAAGTAGGGAAACAGGTGTTTTGATTTCAGCATTTTGACATTTCAGGTTTGTGCATTCACTTTCAGTATATTGTAAGCTAACATAAACCTTCTGCTTATATAATTATCTGTGGGCTGTCTGTACCACAGAGTAAGGAGAAAAAGTGACCTCATTTGAAGAAGCAGTTTTTATGAAAAAACTCCAAAAAACTGAAGTTTGCCATTGCTGTTTAGAGGGATACCCAGACACCCCTGAGTGTTTTCCTGCTTTCTGTCTCCCTGTACTTGACATACACTCACCTCTTTTTTTTTTCTTTTTCAGACAGTTGAGAATTGACAGGTAGTTTTCTGTACAAGACTGCATTCACTCAGGATGGTAGTTGACAGAAGAATACCAGAGAAGCTGCAAAGTCAGGTGTACAAAATAGTGGTGCGACCAGTACTACTGTATGGTACATAACCCTGGGCAGTAGGTACAGAAACCGTGTTGTGATGTACTGTTTTATTTTATTTTTACATAGTTATTAGTTTATCACCTATTTCTGGTGTTTGGTGGTATTGTATCCTATTTAAACATAACAGAAACAATTATTTTTCTTTTATCAAATGCCTTATTTCTCTAGTGTCACTAAATATAATTTATCTGAAGCAATAGCATGTGTGTGTGTGTGTGTGTGTGTGTGTGTACGTGCGTGCGCATGTGTGTGTGTGTGTGTGTGTGTGTGTGTGTGTGTGTGTGCTATATGTGTGCACTAAAATCAACACAGTTAGCTTAATAGGGTGTTTGCTTTCCATGCAGAAGGTACAAGATCCAGTCCTGACTTCTGGTGAATGTGTGTGTGTGGAGTTTGCATATTCCCTCTGTGGGGTTCCTCCCACCTCCGAAAAACATCAAACCCACTCAAGAATACAGTTTTGGGCAGCAGCACAGAATCTAGATGGTCTGTATTGGGGGAAGAGTTATACTGACCAGTCATTTTGAGCATCAGCTGTAGTGCAGAGTATGCTGTAGATATGAAAACATGGATCACAGACTGTACACCATATCAAGGCTAGCCACTCAACTGTGTAACAATTGGCTCTAGATAATTTGGTCATGTTGGCTAATCTTGCCAAAAATGGGCATGGGTATTTGTCCTTGATAAGTGGGTTGAGGACTTGACATATTCCAGTCTACACCAGCGACCTATGCTAATGGCGGGACAGAACTATGTTCCCCTACTGGCCAGTGTGTGCCCACCATAAAGTCCAGCAGCCTTGGATAAATAAACTACTGGATGGCAGAAGCTGGGCGTAAAGTCAGTGACCTGCCAAGCTTGAACTAAGAATTGCTGCACTTATTGTAGGTTCACTGACAGCACACAGCTTAGAAGTGGATGGCATGATTGTAAGGAGGAGGCTGGACATCCTCAATATCTAAGAGACAAGATGGAAGGGCAACGCAGCAGAGTCACTTGGTTTGGGATTAGGTGTCTCCTACTCAGAGGGAGGACAGACTAAAAATTATATGGGAATTGTGGTGAGGAGACAGTAAGAGGTGTCATCAGGATTATTAACAGATGCATAGCAGTCAGGCTCCAGTGTAAGGGTAGGGCACTATTCATAATCTCAGTCTATGCCTCACAACTTGGTTGTGATAATGAGGAAAGAAGTACATTTAAACAGCAGTTGCAGGACCTACTAGATAAAGTAGAACAACATAAATTGATGTTGATAATGGGGGACCTGAATGCACTTATCAGGATAGACAGAACAGGACATGAGGACTTCCTGGGTCCACATGTGTGGGGCAACAGAAATAACGACGGAAAGACCATTCTGGACCTCTTTTTGGCAAATGGTTTGATAGTAGCCAACACATCATTCAGAAAGAGAGACAGTCACAAGATCACATGCAGGAGTGGCCAACATGCAACTCAGATAGACTTGCTTCTAGTAAGGAAAGGGCAGTGGGGTAGAATCAGTGATTGGAAAGTCAGTGCCGGTGAAACAGTTGGCCCACAGCATAAACCACTGGTTGTCAAAATCATCTGCAAGCAGTGGTCAGAGAAGGCTATAAAGTCAATAGAAATTAAGATGAAGACCTGGAAGTTGACTGGGGAGAAAGTACAGAAGCTTAAAGAAATACTTGGCTGTAACACCTCAGGAGGAAGGCAAAATAAGTGTAGATGAAGACAAATGGCAGCACCTCAAAACAACATGTGTTAGGACTGTAGAACAGATACAAGGCTGGGCTGGACATGGAAATAAGGTACATAAGAAATCCGGTGGTAGGATGCTGAATTCCAGGAAGTCATCAAAAGAAAGGAGTGCAGGAAGAAATGGGATATAGAAAAGATGGACCAGGTTAAAAAGGAATACTGTCTGGCTAACAGAGATGCTACCAGAGTAATTGCAGTAGCAAAGAATGAGGCACACTACCATTTTCGGAAAAGGGACTCAGCAGGTGTCACAAATAAACTCTATGAGGTTACAAGGTAAAGACAGAAAGATAAAAAAAGATAGTCATCAGACACCCTTCATAAGGAATGCCAGCAACAACCTACTCACCAGTACACAGGACATTAAAGGCAAATGGAAGGAGTACTTCCACAAGCATCTGAATGAAGAAAACCCCACAGAATCTGTACTGCCCCAATCACAGCCTACAATGAAAGAAGAGAAGGAGCCCACCCTAGAAGAAGTAAGAACAGCACTAAGATTCAGATCAGGATGCAGCACAACTGACCCAATGCTTGCAGTGAGACAGACAGTCAAGAAGAAGTTAAAGGTGAAGAAAGAATCCAACTGGGCATTCATAGACTGGGAGAAATCATATGACAGGGTCCCAAGAAAGCTGATTTTGGCAGTCCTTTGTTGAAGTCCTAGAAGCATTGGTAGAATTATTGCAGGCTGTGTACGAAGGACCCAGTAACATAAGTACAAACGGTGTTCAGACTTACAGAGGGGGTTCCAAGTGAGAGTTTATGTGCATCAGGGTTCACTTCTGAGCTTGCTGCTGTTCATACTGGTGACGGGACTACATTAGCAAACAGGTCAGAGGGGACAGATCAACAAAGGTACTTTGTGCAGATGATATGGCATTACAGGCAGACTATGAACAAGAAGTTCAGCAAATAGGGGAATGGAATGCAAAGCTGAAGATACATGGGATGCAACTGAGTTCAGATAAGACAGCTATATTGGCAGCAAATTTGGGAAATCAGAAGAAGATGGGACTTAAGATAGAAGGGAACAGGTTAATGGCTTCAGGTATCTGGGTGGTTGATGAGAAGGGAAATCTAAATGAGGAGGTCAAAGCTAGAATCAGAGGTTGGGGCTAACAGGCACATTGTCAGGGTGACAGAAGAATATTAGAGAAGCTGTAAAGTCAGGTGTGCAAAATAGTGGTGCGACCAGTACTACTGTATGGTACAGAAATCTGGGCAGTAAAGGCACAGCAGTAGAGGAAGCCAAAGGTGATGTAAATAAATTGCCTGAGTTGGGTGGTAAGATGCACACTGTGAGACAGATGAAGAAATGGGGACATCAGAGCAGAACCCAAAGTTGCTCTCATTGCAGGGAAGGTCAAAGAGAACAGATTACAGTGGTTCAAGCATATGTGGAGGAAAGCAGAAGACGATCTGATGAAGATGATTTGAGACAGACAGGAAGGAAGCAGGAGGAAATGAGGGCACTCACCAAAAAGAAGGACAAATTGTGTGGTAGAAGACCAGTGACAGTCAGGCATGACTGGTACTAAATTGAGAAAGATTGCAATAGCTGATACAACACCCCAACCCATGTAGAAAATGTGAAAAAATGGATGGTTGATGATGATGAAATTGATCTGTCAGAATGTCAACATTCAAAACACTTCCAGAAAATATTGACAAGATGTCTGTTATTGCAAGAAAGGGAAAATGCCCTTTCCTGTTGTTGTACAACCTCATGGTTTATATTTATAAGTAGCAAGAGGTATGTGCCTCCCCGTACAGGGGTTTATGGGATGCTTTCCCCCTACAATAATATTTTTTTGGACTTGCATGCTGTCTTGGAGCATGCTCAGCGTCTGTCAATATTATGTGTTTTAGATTTTTTGTGGTTAGTGTTTTGAATGTTCTATATTTATGCCTATAAAGGTGCTTTCACTTATCTTGACCTTTCAGCTTTGTTAGTCTCAAATAAATATTCATGCTATCATTATTGAAAATTTTCTTACTGTTGCATGTAGTCTTTAAATGCTATTTTCCTTATAATTGTAGAGAATATTTTTCTCCTGACCCCCTTTACAAAAGGCTCTGTCAATATTGGCCTGCTTGGTTACCAAATTGTGTGAATAAATACAAGTAATGGTTGCACATTTTTTTCTTCTACCTGGAAAGAGTGAAATTTCTTGTAGCTGCACTATTCACAGTTTATTTACAGTTTTATTATTTTGTTTATTTATAGCACTGTAACAATTGTATTATTTCATTTGTTTTTGGCTCCAGTGATATAGATTTCTTTCACTATAAATTATGTTCTGATTTCAGTCATTATGTATGGAACTAGAGGAGATTGTTTACTGCAAAAACATTCAGAAACTGGGCTTTTATTTTTCTCTGTCATTTTACATTGCTTGCAGTTATAATGACAGATACACAAATTAGGTACCCTGTATTATAACAGACTCCACAGCATACCAGTATTTTTTTCCTGACCAAGTTATTGTTCAGAATGTAATGCAAAACATGGCAGACTTAACTGCAGTAATCTTTATGGTTGCTATAGCTATGATTAACATGCTGATATTCATCTGAATGCCGTTGTGCTGTCATATGCATGTGAATCATACTGCTCTATTGATATAGAACTTGTGTCTCTGAATCACTCACCATACTATTTCACTTTGTTTCTGAATACCTCATTGTGCCTACAGGTGCACTAACCATACTAATGTGAGTAACAGCATTATTATGGTCACAGTAAATAATTTCAGCTTGTTTTGCTTTCAGACATGCCTACTTTTCTTCCCTAACCAGCCATACTGATGATTGTTTATCTCATAAAGTAATTATAATGCCACTTGCCTTCATACACAGCATGCCTCTCTATTTTCCTTAAAGATAGACAGTTTTTGAATGTGTACACCTGTAATACTATTTCCTTTTAAGAAGTATCAATAAATGTTTAACAGTGATCAAACAAATGTAATTTCCTTTCCCCTCACATATAGCTCAACCCCCATTTTTAAAATAGCCATGCTCTGACTTGGTACACTTCTTATTTTTGACTGTAGCCAAGTGGAAGATATACTCGCATTAGTAATGCATTTCAGCTTGTTGGTCTCTGACAAATGCACTTCCCTATAACAAGCCGTACCATTAATCACTTACCTGTGATAAGATAACTATTCTTTGTATTTCCACACTGCCTGCCTCACAATCTCCACAAAGGTATGACTTTTTGACTGTGCTCGTCTCTGGTGTGATGATGTGAAAGAGATAGTGGCCACTTTAATTTTGTTCCATTTGTTTCTCTTACACACATGCAGTGCCTCTCCCTGATAAGCTGTGCCAATCAAGTCAGTGTTATGTCCTTTGCCTTCTCACATAGCTTGCCTCACCACTCCAGTAAAGACAGCCATTTTCTGCATACACCATTGATGTTTGACTGCGAGCAATAAAATAAACAATGATTGCAGTAATGGATTTCAACTTGTTAGACGCAGGCCTGTGCAGTGTCTTGCCCTGACAAACCACATTACTGATCATTAAACTGTGATCAAGTATTTTTCCTTTATTTTACACACAGCCTACTCCTTTCGGTAACCGCTTTCTGACTGTGTACTTGGATGTTTGAATATGATCATTCAAAGAAATAATGACCATGGTAGTTTATTTTAATTTGTTTCTCTCTCAGAAGCCTGCCCTTCCATCACAAGTCACATGAATGACCATTTCACTTTTTTTCAAGTAACTCTATGCTTTTGCATACAGTCTACTTCCTCCTCCCACATAGTCAGCTTCTTACTGAATGCCCCTCAGATCTTTGACAGTGATTATCTGTTGCCCTGCCAGAAACAGTATTTGCTGTCTGTTATTTAACTCTACCACCACCATCATTGATCAGCATTAGAAAAATAAAAAGATGTGATAATTGTTGTGAGCAGTGTTTGCTGTCATTGCTCACAGACTTATTGGCATGCTGTCAGTCTGTTTTTGGGTAAATGTGTAAAAGAAGTTGCCCTGAGCATCAAAACATCTCCCTACAGGGCTATCTACTGTATAAGCACTGACATGGGTTGCTCTGAGCAGTTGATGACAGGTCTTCATTACAGGGAAAGAGGTGAAAAGGCATGCTAATAAGTAACACAATGCCTCCCTTTCCTTTTCAGTATTTATTCTTTTTTATGATCTTTAGGGTAATTATTCGATTAATGCATTCATTTTATAAAAGAAATATTATTTTTAAAATGTTCTAAGGGTAGAGAAGTTTTTATGTATATCAAAATAAAAACTGTCAGAAAGTTGAATAGTCTCAATACACAGTTTTCTGTTCTCAGGGCCTGGTGCTGAGTTAACTCAGGATGCAGTTTTATGGAATTAAGCTTGCTAATGCTGTCTCCATGTCCTCCCATGGGGAGCAATAATTTGTAGCTCTTTATTGGTAACTCTTCCCTTGAGAGAGGTGAACACTGTCAGCAGAGCTGTCTTCTTTCCTGCAGCACACTTTGTGATACTTCGGATATTAACCAAACTTTATCAACTCTGCAGACAAAAACCTGTCTTTGACAGCTAAGTTATCTGCTGACTGTGATCTGCTCATTATTTTCTTTGCTTCCGCCTGACATTTGTCAGCCTCATAATGTACCCTTAAAAACATGACACTTAATTTCAGGGCAGCACAGAGCTTAGACTTCTGGTTTGGTGCATGACTGGGGTGCCTTCTGTATGAGTCTGCAGTTTCTCCCTTTGTCCAACTGGACTTTCTCCAGGGTCTCCATTTTCTTTCCACACCCCAAAAATGCCAGTAGGTGCATTGTTAAGCCTCTAAACTGCTCGTACCTGTGTGCAGTGAGTATCTAATTGTTGTGTGCATCATCGTCGTCAGAGTAACGTCTGCCTCCCGCCCATTGTTTGTCAGGAAATGATTCAGCCCCCCTTGTGACCATGAATGGGATAAATTCAGAGGACTCACTTTGTCCTATTAAATAATGTGCCGTGCTTCCCTTTTAAAAAATAAACTATTTTAGTTTTGTCCACTCTGATCTGGAAACGTGTCTTTATTGATCTGTTTCTTCTCCTTTTAAATCTCCCTCTCTTTTTTTTTGTCATTGGTGGTATCACCTTGCCGGTCAGCCCAATAAATAACCTAACCACTTCTGAGAGAGTTTTCTCTTGTTGTATTACCACCACCAGGAAATAGACTTCTGCTGCAGTACAAGTGCTAGTAGGCTGGGACATTTGTGATGAACAAGGAAGTTACCTTGATCTCATGAAACTCTGGTTTGAATAAGAGCTGAGGTGCCTAAGATATGGCCAGGGAGGCCAAGAACTGATTAGCCTCTAACCAGTTCTCAGGGATGTTGGTAGGATTGCAGGAACATGCAGTTGAAGTTAGTAGGGGAAGCTTCAGCTCTGACATGAAGAGGAAGAGGCTGTGTGTGCAAGACATCTGAGTGGCAGTTAGCAAAAAGGATTATGGTTTTAGGCTGCTAATGAGCTGCTTCTTGTGGTACAGGGTTTCATTACCTCGGCCTTCATTTTCTTTCTTTGTAATTTTGAGGAAGTCACTAAAGCAGAGAGTTTGCCAATTGGACAAGACTCCTCAGTGGTTTCCTGGACTGCAATGCTTAGTAACTACCTATGAACTCGTGACATGGCTTGGTAGAACATTTGTATCACAGCTCACCAATGTCATATGAATTTAGTGGGGAAAATTGGTGCAACAGAGCTAGAAAACACAGTAGCTGCAATGTAATGGGCTGTAATTCCTAGTAGAAGTGACTTGTATATCTTCTGCTGGCTCATCTTGAGATGTCTCACTGATATGATGACTCTTCTGGTGAAAGAAACTTATCCACAAGTTAATGAAGACCAAGGTGGCAAAAAAGAAAGGAAATAAATGACTCATAATTTCTGAAAAGTGGTCCTTTGTAGCTGGAGTGGATCTGAGGTCAGTCGACGTGCATAACTGAAAATAGATTAATAAATATTTTCTTAAAGGTATGTTTTATAACAGTGTGTACCATTTTCCTTTTATTAATAAGCATACATGTATGTTCATCTATCTCGTACCTGACAACTGTCAGAGAGATCATAAACATATCTATAGAGCACAGGCAGGTTGAGGCACTCTGTGTGTACATCCTGAGTGGCATAATATTGTATCAGAATACAGTGCAGTTTTATGTTGGAGAAAAAATACACCGTCTATCATAGGGAGTTGCAGCTATTTCATTTACCTGGACTTCTGCCACGGGTACTATGCCAGTTCAGCCACTAACTACCATTTCTATGATCCTCTATACCCCAAATCCCAAGAATAGCCTACCACTCATGAAGCCTGAGTTTGAGGCATCTCCTGATCTCTTTAGCCACATTCCATCTGGTCTTGAAGAACAGCTGTAGGCTGCTGTTCATCCTATTTTCTATTTTTACTTGCTAAATAGATTTTATTTCACTTTGAATTGTACTTTTTCTGCCAGAGTTGTGAGAGGCCACCTTCCCCTGCTGTTTTTGGTGCCATTTACTAACATTAGTATCCTTAACAAACTTATTCTGACTGTAAAACTTATTTTGAAGCAGTTGTCATTTCTAAGTGTCAAAAATGTTGTTGCAGTTGTTGCCTTTATTGTTCTAATGGAGAAATCTAAAGAACTTTGACTTAAGGAATGTTCTTATGGGGCCAAAATCCTACACAAGGTTAACATAGCTAGTGTCTGCCATGGCTTGGTCAGAGAGAGAGAGAGAGAGAGAGAGATTAGAGGTGGAGAAGCTCAGGGCTACCTGGGGGAGGGGTGGGGGGATCCAAGAGCTTCTTCACTGACCTGCAAGTCACCCCCCAAAAGTAAGCCACTAGCAGATAAATTGTTAAAAATATGCAGTTGTATATTGAACAAATTGCTGATAAAGATGTTGCTATATTGAATTCTGCTTTGGTAGTTAGTAAATCAGCTTCTGGAATTTTTCAAAGGTCTCTGCCACACAAGCCTTTTCTTCAGAGCTTGTGGGTTTGATGATCTCTGAACCAGAACTTAGGAACCCTCATTCCTGCTGGTCATCTTCTGGTGGAGTCTATAGGCCCAGTTTTTTTCTGGTGGATTACACAAAGGTGTGTCATGCCTTCTTTGAAGTGCAGCATTTGTAGTCCTGGATCCACAAGTGCTAACACTGGGAGCTTCTGAACACTGTTGTTGCCGAATGTTTCAGACTTCTGTCTAGATCACTCCTCTCAAGCCATTTTTATTTTGCCCCATTCCCCTCAACGCCATCCATCTACAACTTGGCTTTGTTGTCTATGATGGCCATCTCTGAGTTGATGCCTATGATGCCAAAGGTCCCAGTGTCATCTCATTTGTCATCATTGACATCCTGACCTAGATTTCTATGGGCTTCATCCCCAACTGAGCCCTGGAGGTCAGTAATTTGGGGTCAGCTTCAGTCCCTTCCTTCTATCCCATGGCTGAGCATTCAGTCCCTGAGCTTGGTCTTTCACTGTTCAGTGGTGGGACCTTCAACCTTGACCAAGACATTGGGAACTGCCTCAACCCCGGGCTTCAGGATAGTTAAGGTGGTCTTGACCTCTGGGTTGACTTTTTCAACTGAATCGGGTTACCCCCAGTGGCAGGGAGCTCAGATTTGGTGTTGGTTCTTACTGCAGCTGCAGGAACATTGTAGATGCTGATGACATCTATTCAGGCATTTCTGCATCAGACTGTGCCTGACAATTTTCTTGATGGCCTCCTGGGTGTGCCAGTGCTTGGACCAGCCTTGTCATTTCTACTTACCCTGGAAAGAAGGACCAAAGGACATCTGCAAGATGCTTCCCTTTTGTCAGGTGCAGAGTCTTCCTCCACCCTGGATTGTCCCCGTCCAGGTTATGGCAGGGAGGACATGTGCAAGAGGAAGTATTTGGACTTCCCTGTAAAGCTCTTCCTCCATAGTAATGATGATCCAGAGGCTAATTCCTCTACCTTTCCCCTGGTGACCCCACATTTAGATAACTTAGATCTCGTCATTATTAAGGCAACTTAGCCACAAGACATCTCTTCAGATTACAGATACATCACAATGAGGGCCTTCTACTCACCCATATCTACCTTTGGTGTCTCGGCCTAGGGATGAAATCATAAAGTTTGTACTGGGTACCATATTTAAGAACCCTGATGTGGTGACTGTGATCCCTGAAAGACCCAATAAAACATTGAAGCCACCCTGGGACACTCCCAGCTCATTGCAAAACCCATTGCTGGACTCTATGATGGTAACTTCCACCTTGACAAAGGTATTTGTGTCTTAGGCTAAAACCATTCTTCCAGAGAGTCACAGTCATAAGTTCATAGTAGTTACTAGGCTTGTAGTCCAGGGGGGCAATGAGTAGCCTAACCCACATTTCCAGTTGTTCCTAAGCACTGTCTGGTTAAGTGACTTGCTCAAAGTCAAATAGCAGGTAAATGATGGCTGAGGGAGTCAACCCCTGTACCACAGTTCCCAGTCTTAATCTTCTGATAGCACTTAGATTGTGGAGGTTGATATTTACATCCTGCATGAATGCTATTGATGCACTGAACTATCAGATTCAAATGCAGAGGTTCCATAGCTACTTATTACATGACATGGATAGGACTGTAAAGGAGATGACTCAGAGGCCAAGAAGAAGCTTCATCTCCACTGCTTCAGTGATTCCATCCATCTTACACATGATACAGCTGATGGAGCTGCTCAGGTGGCAGAAGCTGGTCTTAGTGATGGACAACATGACTGCCTTCATCTTTCCAAATTTCTTGAGAACACCAAGGCATAATTTATGAATTCCCCCTTTGATGGGTCCTTGTTTTCTGATGAGTCAGTGAAGACTAAGACTGAGAAACAACAGAGTGAAGGTAATACACTTTTCAAAGTTGGCATTACATTTCAGGCAGCCCTGCATTTATATTCAAGACTGGATCACAACATGGTAGGGAAGGACGGGAGTGGGTGGCTGTTGCTGGCTCACCCATCCTGGGTGGGGGTTGGATGCAGCTGTGGCTTATGACATGGGTGACATGTAGCAGGAGTACTAGGTGTTCACTCCATGAAGCTCAAACCTAGTGAACCTATACTGCTGTATGCAAATTGCACAGTAAGCCAAGAGGAATGTAAAGACACGATCTGATGTTGTCAATTTTCATTCTGTCCTCAACAGATGAGTTTGGATCCGATCCCTTGCATCCAACTAAGCTGTTGCTAAAGCTCTTGGCCACCAAGGACTCTCAAGCTCTTCCCTTACCCACAGTACACCAACCCTAATTACCTCAGATATTGTTTGCTGCTTCCAGCGAAAGACATGGCTGCCAACACTCTCAAGTGTTTTTTTGTCACATAAGTGTTAATATTTCTTCAGTACCGTATTCTATTTATTTTTGGTGATCTAGATTCTCCCTCAGCTATCACACTATGTAGTATCCTTTCCCGTACTTGTGTACCACTCAATACCATTGTTAGTATCTTTTCTGTAATTCTACAGTTTGTATTCCTTAATACCGTTATTAGTATTTTTTGTTCTCTCACTTTTCTCTTGGTGTTATCTTGTTTAAAAAATTGTTTGAAGTAGTGTTAACTTTGGAGTGTTTTCCTTCTCTTTTCCTGCTCTATTTTTGTTGTACAGTAAGTTGGATAAAGCGCCACAGGAATTTAAGAAGTGTACTAAGTGTCGGTATAAGCTGCCATTTTCAGATGCCCACACACTGTGCATCTACTGTTTAGGACCCCTTCACTTGCAGGAAGACTGTTCAATCTGCTGCGGGTTTAATCCCAGAGCATTAGTAGAACACAAAAACAAATTGATCCTCAAAGGCCTTTTGCCATCTTCCTTTGGAGAGGCTATATCAGGAAATAAAGCTTCAAAAACCAAGACACAAAAACTTTCTAAAACAATGATTCTGGGGCCTTCATCATCTTCATCTGCTTCAGATTCCTCAAAGAAAAGACCTCATAAGGATACAACTTCAACCTCAGATCTAAAGAAACCAAAGATGTCTGATCCATCTACTTCAGATCCAAGCAAATTAAAATTACCAGATCTGACCTTTTCAGCCCCGACGCAATCCAAGTCAGATCAGACAGCTAGTGGACCTTCTTCAGTAAGTGGTTTACCAAGGATTTGATAGTCACCGTCGTGTAATCCAGTACCTTCCTCTTTTCTGGAGTGACCTAGGTCTCCATTGGTGCTTTCCACTTATTCTTCCAGAAGTCTCGCAGATGAGGATGTGGAGAAGATGTTAAGGAAGATTCTCTTGTCACAGGGACAAATGGATGTTCCTTTGGCTCCTACCCTTCTGGGTCAGGAAGTCTATTTTTCTGCTACACCCCCAATACAAATTCATCCTCTGACTCCCTCAGTGGTTTCAGAGCCCCTTGATCCCAGTCTTCTTGATCTGCCTGGCTTGGATCCAAGGATTGCCTTATCCTTTGATCCAAAGTTTGCTCTGAGTACTCTGGTCCAGTCATATCCAGCGAGCTCTCGAAGCTGTAGCTTCCCTGTCAGGTCCAAGGTGTTGCAGTTGACTCCGAAGCTTTCAGAGCCATCTCTGCACCTCGGAGCCTCGGCAATGGATAGCTCTGCAGCAGCTTCCACCTCAGGGATTTTGCTATCTGAGTGGGGGAAGGCTCTGGTCCAAAAGCTGGCTTTTTCAGGTCCGAGCTCTTCCTTTTTTCTGACGTGATCTGCTGTTGAGGCTGTGAAGAGAGTTTTCTCTGCCTCAGCAGGATAGATGGATCCACCCCCCTTGGATCTGAAATCTACAACCTTGATGTCTTAGTGCTAAGAGCTTTATCAACTCTTTTCACAGGGGCAGCCAGTACCAAGAACCCAAGCTTCCACACAGGGAATCTTGATTTCTTCTTTTGATACCTCTCTAGGGCATCCCACTGAGGAGGTCCCTAAGCAGAAGACCTGCAAGAGGAACCACCTAGACTCACCAGAGAAGTCCTATCACTGATGATACCGATTTTAATGAAGGTGAAGTGTCCCCTTGGTCACCTCCTGAAGATGTCTAATTCAGGGACATCCTAGGAATCCTTAAGCAGAGAGGTGACTGGACACCCAGCAACCCTTCTGCTGAGGAGTCCGTATTCTTGGAGGCTTTTGGTACTGGACCGTCTACCTCCTGGGTGACTCTGCCCACTGATGAGCTTATTGAGTTGATCTCTTGGTGGGCATGGAAGGAACCCAACACCACGGAGGCCATACCTCGATGACCAGATAAGATTATGGCACCACCTGTGGACAGACACTTTTGGGGAAAAGGAGTGCCTGTTGATGCCATGGTCGTAGCAGCAGCTACAAAGAAGGAACTGGCTGTGGAAAGTTCCACTGTCCATCCCCCCAGCAGAGAGTCTCAGACGATGGACAGATTCGGGAAGTGTGTCTATGCTTTAGTGACCTTCGCTTTAAGGTCATTGAATTATAAGGCACATTTCACAAGACTTCAGTGGGATTTGATTAAGGAGCTGTCAGATACCCTGAAGAAGTTCAGTCATCTGTGGCTTCTCAGTTGGCTACCCTGCAACCCATTTTTAATTCTTCCATGAAGTTAGTTTTGCATGTAGTTGAAGGAACCCCAAGGGCAGCGGGTACAGGCATTTCCATTAGGAGACTTGCCTAGATGCACTTATGTGATTTTGTGGAGCCCTTCAAGTCTTTATTCGTCAATGCCCCCTTTGACAGCACATCTCTGTTTGGCCCCACAGTTTAGGACATTATATCCAGATGTGAAAAGGATGGAAATACCCTGTCTGCTGTGGGCATATGTTTTTTGACCCCTCAAAGATTCTTTTCTAGGAATCAGTGAGGTGGTTGTAAGATGCGGTTCAAGAAGTCACAGGGTACATTCTAGGACACACCTAGAGGACGTTCCCCCAGAGGCAGGGGAGGGAACTCAAATGGACTATGTTGCCCTTGTGGCAGAGGTGGCTCACAAATCAAGGGCTCCAGAGATTCTTTCTCTGGCATACCCTACCAGTGCTGCTAAAAGAAGGCCTGATTGTCCACCTCGGGAGTCAATTATCTCTGCGGAAGAGAGCCTGGCTAGAATTAACAAAGGATAATTGGGTGCAGAGGATTATATCCAAATGTTACATAATTCCATTTTCCCTTCCTCCTCCAATATAAAGAAAAATCCCTGATGTTCCACTTAGTCGGCGGGAACAAGCAGCAATTCATATCCAAAGGCTGTTAGAAAAAAGAAAGTCATCCAAGAGGTCCCACCAGACCAGTTAGAATCCAGAAATTACTCAAGGTTCTTTTTAGTGCCAAAGAAAACGGGGGACTGGAGACCAGTTTTGGATGTCATCAACTTAAACAAGTCAGTTCAGTGGCCCAAGTTTCAGATGGTCATGGTTCAGTCCATTCTCCTGTATCTGGGCAAGGATGACTGGATGTGCTCCATAGACCTTCAGGGTGCGTACCATCACATAAAGATGAACATTCAATCCAGACGGTATTTACGCTTCAGGCTGGGAGTCCGTCATTACCAGTTCAGAGTTCTGAACTTTGATCTCACCACAGTCTCCAGGGTGTTTACCAAGTGCATGGCAGTTGTAGCAGCTCACTTGAGACTGCAAGGATTCCATGTGTTTCTGTATTTAGATGACTGTTTCCTTTCTGCTCCAACCAGGCAATAACTGATAAGGGCAAGACATCAGGTTCTTTAGACATCTAGGGATAACCATAAACTACAAAAAGTCTCAACAAAAAACAACAAACTCTAGAGCTCACAGGAGCAGTTCTCAACACAAAGTCAACCATAGCTTTACTACCATTTTCAAGAGCTCAGACCATAAGATCACAAGTCAGAAAGATCACCTGCAGTACCAAGATTTCAGCCTTTCTTGTCCTTCAGGCTCTAGGCTCAATGGCAGAAGTAATATCATTAGTACCTTTAGCCAGATTTTACATGTGAATTCTTCAATGGATGCTAGCCACACAATGGTCAATGCTTTACCAGTCCATGTCTTATCAGATTCAAATCACTATGCAAGAGAGATCTCAGATGGTGGATTCAGTCAGATCATGTTCTACAGGCCATTTGTTTATTCCCCCTCAGCTCAAGGTCATAGTGACCACAGACGCTTCCCAGTTGGGGGGCATTTTCTGGAGAAAACAGTCCTAGGCCCTTGATCCCCCGAAGAGGACAACTTGCATATCCATGTCCTAGAGATGAGAGCAGTGCTTTTAGCATTGTAAGCCTTCCAGAATACTTTCCCTCCAGGGACGATTATTCAAATGGACAACTTGTCAGTAGTTTGGGACATCAACAAAGAAGGAGGGACCAGATCCTTACCCCTTTTGTTGAGAAGCTCTTGAAGTGTGGCAGTGGGTGATCTCATTCAACTGCTTTCTTATAACAACACACATTCCAGGGAAATCAAGGGTGATGGCAGACAAACTGAGCAGGTGCATTCTTCTACCTCATGAGTGGTCCTTCAACAGGAATGTTGTGGAACTGATTTTCCATCAATGGGGCCATACTAGTTGCAATCTTTTTGCTTCTCCCCTAAACAACAAATGCAACAGCTACTTTGCCCTATTTCCCCCACAGGGGGAATTACCAAGGGATGCTCTACTTCACAATTGGTCCCCCAGTCTACTGTACACTTATCCACCCTGTGATGATGTGAAGTATTGCCAGCTATGCCAGGAGTAGAGCGGTGGATGCGTAACATATGCCAACATAGCTGGAGTTTTATAAAGAATTATATGTCATTTGTATATCAAACTGATTTGTACAGATGCTTGTGTTGAAAATGATTTTGTAAAGCTGCTTGTGTTAAAAAAATAACCACAGTGGGTTCTGCTGGACAGAAAACAAATACACCTGTATGTCAGATTGTATTGTAACTGTTGAAATGAATATATTGTAACAGTAGATGCTGGAAGAGAAGAGGTTAATCTCAGTCTAGCTAACTTTGAAAAATAATCTGAAATTAAATTACCTGCTTTAGGCCATAAAGATTGTATCTTACAGTTCTGGTTGCAGCCATTGACAAAATGTATGTGCAAACCAGGACTAGGAATCCTACTGTATTGTCCTTAGAGGTGAACTAATTGCTGACCTGGAAGGGTGGACATTTTTGAAATGATTTTATAGCTTCCTGATGTTGTAACACATCTTAGCAAAGCTGTGTGTGTGTGTGTATGTATTATTGGTTCATTTTCTAGTAAAGGGGGTAGTGTTGGAGCCAGAAGTCAGGTGGACAGATGTATGTGATGTCATTCTGTAATCCAGCAATGAAATGTCTTAAAACTAGATGAGACAGAAGTCTCAGAGCAGTCTGTTTGTGAAACTTGACAAAGAAGGGCCACTCACCTACTTCATCTTGTCTTGCCTTGCCTTAGTAAGTGATCTAGGGAACAGTAATTCATTACATTAGTCAGGAAAATATAGTGAGATTAGTTAAGTATTGTTTTTCTGTATCCATGTGAGTATTTACTTCTGTGTTATTTTTACTATCTCCTGTGACTGAAACTCTGGTTTTTATTGTAAATAGATATTTAGTATTTTCATGTTCTTTTTGGTTTTGATGGTTCTTCTGTCACATCTAATAAACTGTGTAAAGCCTTCTTAAAAGGTACTCTTCTTCTGAGACCTCCTTTCAAAGATCCTACTCCTCCATGGGATTGGACTCTGGTACTGCAGGCTGTTACTCAATCCCCCTTCAAACCAGTAGCTACATGTGACCTTAAATATCTTTCCTGGAAGACAATTTTTCTGATAGCTATCACCTCTGCCAGACGAATTTGAGATTCCAGCTTTGTTCTCTGAACCACCATACTTGATTTTTCACAAGACTAGCGTTACATTACATACTAATGCATCCTTCCTTCCTAAGGTGGTGTCAAAATCTAATATAAACCAGTCCATTAATTTACCAGTATTCTTTCCTAAATTTACTAACAAAGGTGAATACACATTACATTTATTGACTGTCCACAGGTAGTTACGTTTCTATCTACATAGAACAAAAGACATCGGAAAAACTGACCAATTGTTTGTTTCATTTGCAGAAATCAAATTGAAAAAAAACAGTTGCCAAAGTTACCTTATCTTGATGGCTTACTGATTGTATTTCATTTGTTTATAATAAATTGGGCATTACTTTACCAAAACCATTACGGGCCCATTCTATTAGATCCATGGCTACTTTTCAGTCCAAAATGTTCATGGATGATATATGCGCAGCAGCAACTTGGACTACTCCCCATACCTTTGTTACTCATTTACAAGCTAGATCTGGTCTCCAAAAATAGAGCATCATTCGGCTAAATGGTCCTCAGGAATATCCTTCCTTAGAGTTCACCCTGGATTTTAGGTAGCTAGGGACTCTGTCCCATCTTTTGAGGATAGAATGAAAATTGACATCAGATAAAGAAGTTATGTACTCACCTTAATGTTCCATCTGTGTTGTCTGTTTTCATTCTTCCTGAACTCCTCTCCCACCAACCCCTGTCCTGGAATGTTTCTGGAAGAATGAGTGGTTACGGGTCTTTTCTGCCCTGTAATTTTTTTAATCTCCAGATATAGCCGCCTTCTCACCTGTCTTCTCAAGATTACAATTTTTCCTTTCTACTAAAGTCAGCAAACAAGATCTGAGGTAATTAAGATTGGTGCATTGTGGATAAGGGAAGAGCTCAAGAGTTCTTAGTGGCCACAAACTTTAACAATGGCTGAGTCAGAGCCTAGGGATCAGATCTGAACCCATCTGTTGAGAAAGAATGAAAATGGACAACACACATGGAAAGTTATGGTGAGTACATAATTAATTTTTTCTCCTCATTGGACAGCTATCATGCACCTTGGAAGAATCACTGCAGGGGAGGGGGTGCTTTGGTGGAGGAGAGTGTAAGACATCCCACAGAGTCAGCAAGCTGGCCTTCTCCTTACCACCTGACTGTTGCCATGGAGAAGATGAGCTGACTGGGGATTCCCAGGCAGGAACAAATGGGTCATAGGATTCTTCCCTCATCTAGAGGTTTTCTGCTCCCACTACTTGGATTACATGGGCCATTTGGGTGCAAGTAGATGAGCCGTCAGGTTTAAGTCCTGTGGGGGGATTTAAAAAAAAAAAAGAATGGACCACAGTCTGTACAAGCTTTGATACCAGTACTTACAGAAATACAACTTCAGAGGTTCTTTGAAGCAATGTAAAGGGTGTGTCACTTTTCAGAATGGCTTAAGTCCCATAGGACTTGGAGGTTCTCATCATGGAACTTGGGGATCATGTAATCCTAATGGTTTACCTAACTGCTGTAATCTGCAGGCAGTTAGGGGCCATTCGACTTTCCATTTACCTGAGTTGGAGGCCTTCACATATGGTGGATGGGTGAGAGATGTGAAAGCCAGAGGATATTTCTTACCCCCTTCCTCCCTTACTCAAGTCCACAGTCCTCTATTCTAGCCATCTCATCAGAAAGCTGCAACAAGGTTATCTATTTTAAGACTTGTCAAAAAGTGCCATCCAGGAGGTCCCACCAGCCCAGACAGTGCACATCATTAACTGATGGCTCTTTGTAGTGCTTAGGAGGAATCAGGACCTCAGGACCATTCTGTATTTGAGCAGCCTAAATCTTCATATTGCCATGCCAAAACACCCTTTTAGATGGGAGTGGGCCAGTCCATTCTCCTGGGTCTTTCTGAAACAGACTGGATGTGCTCTCTGGATTTCCAGAATACCAGTCCACACATCAGAAAGACCAAGGAGTCCAAGAGGATCCTTTGCTTCTGACTTGAAGCCAGTCATTATTATTTCAGAACATAACCTTTTGGTCTCACTGCAGTCCCTCAGGCTTTCACCAAGTCTATATTCTTACTTGCAGCAGCACTCTAATGCCACGGCTCCAGGATCATTCCATACCTGGTCAACAGATTCCTTGCAACCCTACTATTACTGAGTCTAGCTGCCTCCAGGGATTTGTTGTCTGAGCTGATTCGGTTCTTTGATATCACAGTTAACCCTGAAAATCACAAATGATGCCATTTCAACACAGTTCTGTCATTAGCTTCCATAGGAAGCTCTCCAAATGCCCTTTCATTCAGAGACTTTCTACCACCAGACAAGATGCCTGCGTCTGATTAAGGAATCCATCCTAAGCATATTGAACAACAGTTTGGCTCCAGAATGTCTTTTGTCTTCATGCACTGGGCCTAATAGCTTCTACAACTCTTACGGTACCCAATGCATTTTTCATGAGGGTCCTGCAGTGAGTCCTCAAATTTCAGTGGATTCACTTGTCAGACTATCCAAATATTCTTCTTTGGAATTCCAAGAAATGCAATAAACATTTCCTTTGTTGGATGGAACTATTCAACCTGTCTGTGTGATGCCCTTTTCAAACCGCATACCCACAGATGACCATGACATGGGGGGGGGGGGCATTTTACTGAGCATATGGATCCAGACACTTGCTTATTTGTCAAAGTCATATTGCACATCAGTGTTTTAGAGATGAGTGTGGTCCTCCTTCACCTATAAGCCTTCCAAGATACACTGACATTGGTGTTATTGCTGTCTATTCTAACAATATGGTGGTATTTTGGTACCTGAACAAGCAAGGATGAACTAATTCCAATCCCCCATGTTGGGAGGCCATGAGACTATGACAATTGTCTGGTGCCTCCAGTTACTTTCTTGTAGTTGCTTATATCCTGGTCAGACAACCTCCTTGTAGACAAGTCCAGTCAATGCTTTCTGATGCGTCACATGTGGTCTGTCAGTCCAACAAAGCTCAAATAGTATGTTGTCTTGTCAGGGGAGGACCCCGCTGCAACCTATTTGCTATGCTCACTAATGCCAAGTACAGCAGATAATTTTCTCTTATTTTTCTCTTGGGAGGATTCCTCGGAAATATTGTGGTCCAGAAGTGGCCCCCTGGGACAACTTTATACTTTTGCCCCATCTTCCCTTACTCTGAAGGTTATCAAAAAAGTGAAGATATGCAAGGCCAAACTTATACTAATAGGCCCCTGTTGACCTTAACTAAAATGGTATCCCATTTTAGGCCTCACCTGTTGGACAGGGTTTTCCTGCTAAGGCCAGCCAGTAATGTACTCTCCCATCCATCTGGACATTCTCACCCAGACATATATTTCCTCTAGTTAAGCAATTGTTTTCTCCCTTTCTAGTACATATTAAAGGTACTACAGATCCTAACATCTGGTCAAAGACAAGGCACCAAGTTGGGCTCAATTCTCAGCTTGGGCTGTGGCCATAAACATTTTTTTTAAACAAGAAAAATCCATATTAAATCATCAAGTATGACATAGGTGAGCTTACATTTATATAAATGAAAATAAGTACCAAGACAATTTCATTTACAAACATTATACATTACAAACAATGCTGACACAACTATAGCTGTAAACATTATACATCACTTATAGTCAGTCAGACTTTACAGAGCCCATTCAAATCCTGCCTTCTTTGAAACTTTGTTCTTCCTCTGAACATATTGATCCCACAATTCCCATTTTTTCCTTTGTAATTTGCTCCTACCCTTTTCTAAAGATCCCAATTCCAGTTGTTTTATCTCTGTTATTACTATCTTTACTACTTGTAGTAAAGCTGGTTTAGACTTTGATTTCTATTTTCTGGTAATTGCTTTTTGGCAACCATCATAATTAGTCTCAGCAAGACCTTACTATGTCTAGGCAATTCCGATTCTGTATCATAGCTCAAAAATCATTTCCTTAGTTGCACCAATTTGCTCACCCAGTATCTCTGACCGAGCAATCTGCAGGGAATCTATAAAGTCTGCCAACTCATTACACTCCCAGAAAATGTGTTCCCAGTTACCTAGTTCTTCCTCATCACGCCTCCAACATTTGATGTCTACCTGAGGGAAAATTCTTTGGAGTGTACTTGGGGTATAAAAATACCTATGTAAACACTTCCAAGCAAAGATCCGCAATCTTCTAGAGTTTGTTGCATATTTGGGAGGCATACATATTTATCCCCACATTGTTTCTTTGTGAATTGCTTGTCCAATCTCCTTCCCAATACCTTCTAACCTCCTCTGATTGATTCTTGTAGTTAACATGCAATATTTTATATGCTCTACTAATTATTCCTTTCTTAATGGCAACTTCTATTCTAGATTCTACTAAAACCTGTACCAGTGCTGGTCTTTCTTTTAGGACCCTCCCTATTTCTTTCTTTTTGCCTATACTCTGTCAATCCTTGATAGGGAAGGCAATCTCTAACCTGCAGTCCAAACAAGTTCTTGGCGTCTTCCCATTCTGTTGTGACTGTAAACCTTGACCCTTTCACTGTTCCAGTGCCTTCTGTTCTGGAGTACTTTGTTAATATTTTTGACTCCAAATTCAGCTTTTCTTCTATTAAAGTACATCTAGCTAACACATCCAAATTTACTTGGGTCTATATTATATCCTCGAACGCTTAAAAAAGCGAACACTAATTGATCAAACTTATTTTCGCGAAACTGGAAAATATCGAAGCAGCAGGAAACACTAATTTTTTCCTAGGGAAAGAATTCGGTTGTCCATTTCTGTTGCTTCGGTATTTTCAGTGTTATGGTGGAAAGTTACTGGTTGGATTCAGGTAAGTGTGCGATTGTGTGGATGTGAGTGTTAGGGTGATTTAGGTGAGTTAGGGTTAGGGCTTGGGTTAGGTGTGTGTGCGATTGAGTGGACATGAGGGTTAGGGCAGATTTAAGTGAGTTAGGGTTAGGGAGCGGGTGAGGTGAGTGTGCGATAGTGGCAGACCTTAGGGTTAGGGTTTGGGTTAAGGTAAGTGGGTAGTTAGTGGTGTGTGCATAGTTTAGTGTAGGGTTAGGTATCAGATTTTAGATGTATGTGTGTGGATTTCTGTTTGCTTGGTGTGTTTGTGTTGTGTGTATGTGTTTTGGATCAGCGATTTTTTTTCCCTGGGAAAAAAATCGCTGATCTGACAGTTCGAGATTGTAAGCTTTCGCTTAAATTAGGTCGATCAATCAGCGTTCGCTTTTTTAAGCGTTCGATGATATAATATAGACCCTTTTAATTGAGGATCAAATTCCTATTCTTTAACCTACATGAAGGTAGGCAGGGTTCCGGCGTGTAGCCCGCAAGACAATTCCCTGCGAGCTACATCGCCGAACCCAAATGGCTGCAGCGGCATTTTGCCATAGTGCAATACGGCTGAAAAGCCTAGCCGCTGCAGCTGTAATCTATGTACGGGCAGAGACAGCTGTACCGGATGTGTAACACTCTGACAACAAAATAAATAAATAAGTAAATAAATGCATTCCTTGAATGTAAATAAGGAATGTGTTACACTCTGACAAAAAAATAAATAAATAAGTAAATAAATGCGTTCCTTGAATGTAAATAAGGAATGTGTTACACATCCAGTACGGCTGTCTCTGCCCGTACATAGATTACAGCTGCAGCGGCTAGGCTTTTCAGCCGTATTGCACTACGGCAAAGTGCCACTGCAGCCATTTGGGTTCGGCGATGTAGCTCGCAGGGAATTGTCTTGCAGGCTACACGCTGGAACCCAGGTAGGCAAGATATTCCTCAAAGGAGCATTTCTTCTTCACCCTCACATCAATTTTTTTTGTTCCCCTCCTGAGGTCTTTATTATGTACTGGAAAAACTTTCATTGTCTTTTTCTGAATCAGTCTTTTCAACATAATTAAATTTGTTACATGGAAAACCTTATTCTTATTGGCTAAAACGTCATCACAAAGGGTGTCAGCATTGCAGGCATTAAACCACCAAGCCTGATACTGCACAGGGACAGGGTTTATATGAGAGCTAATCCCTCCTTTATGTATAAGGTTACCACACAATGTAATATAAACCATTCTTTTGAACTTCACGTTTTCTTTCCAAACTATGAGAATAAAGGGACATATTTGCTCCATTCATATGAATGTCCATAGGAAGCTTAGATTGTATTCAAACAGAGAAAAATATTTCAGGAAGGATTTCCAGGTGATTTATGTCCCTTGCCATCAAAACACTGGCACAAAAACTTTCTAAAACCACACTTTTTTCTGGATGTCACAGTGTGATGTGTTTACTTCGGTCATTCATAGGTTCATTGATTCTTTGTTATTAATTATGCCACAGCATGCTAGTCCAGCAGCAGTCAAAGTATCAGTTTTAAAGGATTCTTACGTTCATTTAACCAAGAGTTAATTCAGGCATAAATTGTATCTACTGAATTGATAGATACCAGCATCAATCTCTGAAGGACTCTAAAACAGCAGAAATTATTGTAATCTATAAGCAACCTTTAATTGTTTATTGTAGTTGCATATCAGTAGGTACGCATCATCATTTTAAAAAGCTAACATTTTTTCCAGATTCCCTTTTTATATTATGCTTAGTAGAACCAAAAGTGTAACACTAACATGTTATTACTCACACTTTTCTGTGTCCTGAATGTTAACAACAATGTTTATCGTATTGACCATGGCTGTAGTAACCTTATCTATAAGAGTTGTATCCTGCCAAGGATATAACAGACAGCCATCTTCCATAGCTTCAGAGCTCCTTCTCTGTGCCCAAACTGTTAGGCAGTTTGAGCTGACCCGAGTAAAAGACAAGTTTTAGCAAGAAGTCCTTCAAAGCTTTACTGTCACTGAAGAATATACTCCTCTGAGACTCTGGAGGATCAATGGTCAGCTTGTGGTTTCCCTTGCTGGGCAGATAAGTTACTTTTGGGTGAAAAAAAACTTAAATGTCCTTAATTTATTACTTCCCTCTTTGGGAAAGTTATTTTAAAGCTAGGAGTGTTGCGTTTTAACCGACTATCTTGAGACTGTAACTTATTTTTAAATGCAGCACTTGTTTTCTGTCACCTTAAAAGTGGTGTAAAGTGGCATTTTTTTCTATGGAGAAATTGTATTTATTTTACTTCTGTCAAAAAGTACATTTTGTGGCCTAATAGTGTTTACCAGCAATTGCTGATTGTCTTACCCAGGAAAGAGGCACTATTTTCGGCTTGATGGAACAAGCTACCAGTCCCATGGTCAAGCCTTATTACAGCCACAAAAAGAAAAAAATTAGCAAACAGCCACAGGTGAGTGATTCTGTTGTGGCCATTCATTGTACCTCAGACCAATCATCTTTTACCCTGGATCCCTCTACATAGCCAGGGGTTAAACATGTCCTCTGAGACTTCAGTGGGCAAGGGAGAGTCTCTGTTGTCTGTCCTGCAAGAGGAAACAGGGAAGGTTTCTCTATTGTATCAAAATTCTTTGTCAATCCCTGGAGAAGCTGATGCTGAAATTAGTACCATGGTTGGACTCATATTGTTTCTGTCAAAAAGAAACAGAAAACCTGGCCTGTGTCTACTCCTCCTTAATTTTCTTTGCATAGGAATAATTTATTGGGTCTGGCTCAGTGTTTAATTTGGGCTATTGATCTTTCTAGTAAAGTAGTTTCTGGTGAAAAAAGAGGGATTCCTTTTTCCTGAAGAGATTAAAGATTCTGAATCTGAACAGGAAGATGGAGGGATGGATGCAGGGTTTTTTTACTCAGATTTCTGATTCAGAAACAGAGGAGAGCTCAGTTTCTGATTCTCCCTGTGGGGATTTCTCTGTCTCTGAGACTGCTACTAGAATGTGCCAGTGTTTTCAGTGGGAGAACACTAAGGTTTATCAGTCCCTCAGAAAATACTTTGAGTTGTTACAGAAGGGTTTTCCAGAACCTTCACCCATTCCTGTTGTTCTGTCTGCTTCAGAGGATGTGTCTTACTGCCTGCAGTTCTCCTGATAATCAGGCAACTGCCCATAAAAAGGTAGATATGTATAAAGTCGTCAGCCTTTTAAATTTTTGTACACTTTTCCCAGACCTGATCCAACAATTATAGCTTTAGTTGATCCCTCTGCTGGTAAGCACTTAGTTAATCTCAATCCTACTCTATCTGATAAGGATGGGAAAATTATTGATGGGTATGGAGAAAAAGTGTATACTTCTGCAACTTTGATTTTCAGAATTTTGAATTGTTAGGCTTGTGTGTTTGTTCTGACACATTGTGAAGGTATGAGGAATGATTTAGCTGTAGTTTTTTATAAGGAAAAATCTGCTTTAAATATTTTTTTCTATTGCGCAGGTCACTGCTCATTGTTTGCAGTGTGTGTATGACTCTGTTGATGCTTCTTCCAGGGCTCTGGCCACTGGTACTTTTTTATGGAGATTTGCTTGCCTTCATTTCTCAGAACCTCCCAGATGGTGCAAACATGAGATTTTAAATTCTCTGTTGGATAGACGTATAGTGTTTGGCCCGTCTTCTGCATATGTGATCAGAACCTGCAGTGAAAGGGCCAAGCTGATCCAGGGAATCTCTTTTTGAAAATGTCCATAAGATTGTCTGTCTCCTCATTCTGTTTTGGCAAAAAAAAACGGAATAAACAATCTCAACAAAATATAGGTAAACAGGTGTTTAAGAAGAAATGGCAAGGGTGTTCCAAAAATAAGTCTAAACCTCCCAAAACTAGGAACAGTCCAACAAGTCTGACTCTTTAAGAGACCTTGTGATCCCCTCCCACCCCGGGCCCCTTTTTTCTTGCAGAAAGTCTGAATCTCCATTTTCTTCTTTGACAACAGATTGTTGCAGAAAAATGGGTTGTGAAAATTATTCATCAAGGTTACAGATGTCAGTGGGAGGAAATTCATCCTTTCTAGAAAGTAATTCCTCATCCTCTAGGTCAGACTTTTTTGTTTCTACCTGTTGTTCATCAAGTGCTCTTCCAAGGAGTGATAGAATTATTTTTTTTTCCTTCCCAGGCAGAGAAGGGTTTTTATTCAAGGGTGTCCCTAGTGTGCCAAAAAAAGAAAGAAAATGCTTGGGGACCTGTTCTGAATATTTCTTTCCTAAACTTGTTTTCGATAGTGCCCAAATTCAGAATTATGCCACTTCACAACCTGTTACCTCCTCTTCTTGTTTCAAGTTTCCTGGCAATACTAGACTTGAAAGATACTTATCTTTAGGGTTTCTCTGGGGTATGTCAGAAGAGGAATTTTCCAGTGGAAACAGCAGATAACCTTAATTCCAGGTCTCCCCTTCTTCCTCCCAGCTGTAAAGCAGTCAGTGACCACAGACACTTCGGACTTTGCTTGAGAAGTTTTAGGAGGGATAAACGTGCAGGGACTGAGGTATACCAAGGACAGATGCAAGCACATAAATATTAAGGAGATGCTTGCCCTGATCAAGGCACTCAACTCTCTGAATCATCTTTGTTCCCAAAGACCTCCTCAAGTGGTTACAGACAGTACCCGAGTCATGTGGTACATCAGCAAGCAAGGGGGGACCAGGTAATTTTCCCTTTGCACATTAGCTATGTAAGCTTGGGATATAGCTTCACAGCACAGTTTCACTCTACAGGCATCCTACATTCTATCAGACATAATTGTGTGGCAGACAGGCTGAACAGAACCAGGGCAGACCCTCACAAATGAAAACTAGAATAGGGAATCTTTCCAGATTTGCTCCATCTGTGGGGAGTTTCTCAAGAAGACGTCTTTGCGTCTCTGAAAAATCAACTGACAAAATTCTGTTCCAGGACTCCATACAAGAAGGCCTGGAAGACAGATGCCTTTTCTTTTCCTTGGAGAATAATGTTCATGCATGCTTTTCAACTAATATTCAGGGTACTTCTGAAAATTCAGAAGGAATCTCCCAAGATCATTTTGGTGACTCCTTTCTGGCCCACGAAACCATGGTTCTTCCTTCTTTTGGAAATGGCTAGGGGAATTACCACAAGCTTCCTCACAGACTGGATCTACTCACTCAAGAACAGTGGTGTTTGATACACCCCAACATCAGTCAACTTCATTTGATTGCCTGGATAATAAGGTCTTAATTCTTTTTAGGCACTTGTTTACTGAGGATGTGCAGTAGGTACTTAACAGAAGCAAGAAAGCCTACTACTAGAAAATCATATATTAGTAAATGGAAAATTGTTCTAGTTTATGGCAACAACATAACCAGCACTATTTAGGGCTGGTTGTTCTTTGGTTCTACAATATTTGTACGAGTTACTATCCTGTGGCCTATCTTATTCCACTAACTAGGTTCATTCATCAGCCATTTCAGCATGTTTGCTCATGGATCCTCCTCTTTCAATGCAGCCTCACGTTAAAATGTTCTTGAAAGGGGGTTTGCATAAGAAGTTTCCAAGAAAACCAGTAGCCTCTCTTTGGGATTTTAATTACTCCATTTGAACCAGGTAAACTGGCTGACTTGGAGTTCTTAACATGGAAAACAGTTTTACTGATTGCTCTGACCTCTGCAAGAAGGGTATCTCATTTGCAAATTATTAGTGAGTCAACCCTATCTCATTTTCCATAGGTACAGGGTTTCTTTAAGAACTAATCCTTTTTTTATGCCTAAAGTGGCATTCATGTTTATTTCAAGCTAAACTATCCATCTCCCCATTTTCTTTCTTGAACCTAAAAATGAGGGAGAAAGGATACTGCATATCTTGGACGTCTACAGACAACTCGGGTACTGTCTTGACAGAAATACATTTTTCAGATCTTTGGAACAATTGTTCATTTCTTGTGAAGGTAAGAAGAAGGGACAACCTGTGTCAAAACAGACTATTTCCAAATGGTTGTCTAAGGCTATTACCTTTTGTTTTACTCAATATGGCAAAACTATTACAGGCCGGGTCAAGGCCCACTTTTTGGAAATGTTTGGATTCTAGAAATATTCTAGATGCTGCTACTTTGTCCTCTGGAGATGCTTTTACAAAGCATTATAAGCTTGATTCCTTCTCAGGGTTTAGATCAAGTTTTGTTAGGACCATTCTCCAAAGGCTTGTGGACTTCTCCTTCTGCCTCCCATACGTAGTTAGCTAAGGTAATCTACCCATATAGCTAAGGCTACTGCAGCAGGGATCAATAATGATGAACATAGTACAGATGTGTAAGTAAACAGCAGATGTTTGAATGATCATTGCTGCAGTAACCACTTCCTCCCACCACCCCTTTGTTTTTTGCCCGGGTATGGACATTTATTTTTTGTTGTTCCAAGCGTTTTACTTTCAGGGCACAGTCTTCCTTTGTCTGCTGGCAGGATGAAGGGCTTTGCACCCAAACAGGGGCAGACAGTAATACCCAAGTTAACACAGCCTCCCCACATAATCTGTAGAAACTTTCTAAATAGCATACCCCCTCCCAATAAATGTGCATGATACATAGGGACACAATTGCTTTGGATTGCAGAGCTTGGCTTATAAAGGCCATGGTGGTCATTAGCCTAGTAAATAACTATGAACCTGTCTTTTAGCCCGGTCAGCCCGAGCTGCATGACAGTTCAGCATGTAGATGGTGCCCTGAAGCTTAGGGAGCTTGGCTGGCTGTTGTATCCTTGGTGGAATATAACCCATATAGCTAAGGCTGTTGTATCAGTAATCATTCAAACATCTACTGCTATGGTAAGTTTAACATACACGACTGTACTTTTGTACTACCTCTGGTAAGCAAGTGTGCAGCAATGTCCACTATTAAGTTGTATCTGTTTATAATATTCTGAATACTGGAATATTAACAATGTTTATACTACCGGTGCACATCTCTCAACTGCCCAGGGTTTTGCCTCATATTTTTGGTATGTTGCTCATAACATTTGTGATTTTTGGGCAAATGATTGAGGGCTAAAGTCGTTAAATAATGGCAGTAATAACACTCATTTGAGTTACAGACTTTATATCCTTCAGAAAATGCTTGTCAGTGCAAAACCTGCTATGTTACCAGCTTTCTGAGTTTATAAGATCGGTAATTAACATTTGTCCCTATTTTGGGCCTTGGTCTCCCCATTATTTTTGATTTTTCCAGATTTCTTGCATTAAGAGGTTGAGAGATATGAACCCTTGCCAAGCCAGTGTGCAGCAATGTCCACTATTAAGAAGTTATATCTGTTTATAAGGACCCTTGTGTAACCACTTTGTCTCACAGAATGTTATGCAGCTGCCTTTCTTTACACAGAAATCTGAGTCATTGTGTACTTACTGTGTTCATCTTTGCATCCATTGTGTAAACCAACTGGCCTGGGTCATGACTTAAAAAGGTCTTCAGACCAACACTCTCACTGACTTAATAAACTTAGTGTACCATTACTTCACTGTAATATTACAGTGAATCTAAACAGCCACATTATGAAGCCATAAAGTTCAGGCTGTTATATTTTGTTTGCTTTTATTCTGTTTCCTTTTTTAACATGCAATTTCCAAGCAAAGGTTAGAAAAAGACACTAACATGAAAAAAGTTCAATTATTATTGCTGTTATAAACTTAGAAATTGCTAGAATAAAATGTTTTGCATTGGCATGTATTTTCTGGAGAATTTGAAGTCTGGTAGGTGGTAAATAGGCTAAGGTTGCAAGCTGTAGTTCTTGGTACAGGGTTTACCCCTTATTTGCTTCCTTGTGTGATTTTGAACAATTTTTTTTTTTTTACTACATATTAATCACAGGTTTCCCCTGAAAAGGAACAGTGGGCCTACTTAGTTAACAAAGGCATGCATCTGGAGTTTTGCTCCCCGGGCCTCCACTGAAAATAGGCTCTGTCCTAGTCGGAATTTCCAGGTCAACAAATAAATAACTAAAATAAATTATTATGGTGGAGGTTGTTATTATTGTAGTATCGTAATATTGTTTTAATTTTTGCATTAAAGAAAACTTTTTTCTTTAATGTGTTATTACATATGGATATAAAGTGCTAGCATTTTTCATCAACAAAAGTTTAATGCACATTGAACATATGATACACGTCTACAGAGATTAACCCTATGTAGCCTAGTGCTATAGATGAATCTGCTGTCTCCTGCATGTGCTCGCATCAACCATGCTTTTGTAATTCAGGATGCAACAGCTACAATTTTCAGATCATGTTTCTGCAGACTTGTCCAGTATTTAATGTTATGGAACATGGAGACACTTTGCATTACTAAAATCACTTTCATCAGTTTCAGCACTTTTTTCAAACGAATTGTAATTGTGTTAGAGTCATTTGTTTACAAAACACAAAAATTAATGTGGAGACATTATTTGTAAAGTTAGTCTAATGTAAAACATGCTGTAATTGTTTTTTTAGCACTTTGCATTTTTAGATGTAATGCCAGAGTTGAGGATAGCTTTGTAACACTGTATTCATAGGGATAAAAGACCTGCAGTTCACTGAATCTCTCGTAATATGTGGGTTACAGTTGTCCTTTAATATGTTTCTACTGGCTGATACATCTTCCGTAAATATAATGGAATGTGAATGTTTGTATCTTGTTTCCTTCACAGTGCTGACCTATGTACAACAACAGCATCGATCTGCAGCCCCCTTCACACCACGGATTCTGTTGTATGGACCCCCAGGCAGTGGAAGAAGCCTGCAGGCAGCATTAATTGCTCAGAAGTACAGCATTGTTAACAGTAAGACTTCACTTAATATGCAGTTTCCACTCTTCCTCTCTTATTTGTTTTCATTGATTATTTATCTCATATTACTCGGCTTTTCTGCACCTTTCAAACGCTTCCATTTCCTTAGCTTATTTTCTTTCAGCTTTGTCCAAAACAAGATAAAGCAATGGCTGAGAGTTAATTTCTTTTTATTAAACCAGAGTAATTGTAAAGTTAGAGTGACCTTAAATCAACTTTATTGGTATGCAATCCATGATAAGCATGCATTGTATTTTAGTGTAGATCCTCTGTTACAGCTTCATCAAAACTTTGTGTTTTTATTGTTTAATATGCTATTGCCCCTCTTCTTTTTTTAAAAATATATTTAATAAACATGATGTGTTATAAAAATGGCATGGCTACACATACAGTAATAATATTTCCAGTATTGCATTCATGGCGCAAACCTGTATGTTTTCTTTTTAATAGTTTAGGAGATAAGAGCAGGAGCTAGGGCTATGAACATTGTGCTCCACATTTTTTCATTAGGGGAAAAGAAGACCTTGATATGCTTCTCCTGATAAAGTATGTAGCATTCCTTGGTATTGTGTCTAAATGCTGTCATTTTCAGAGCCATAACTGCTTTTCTCTGATCTGGCACTCTTCCCTTCTGGCAGAGGTAGGCTGCAAAATCAGGGTTCCAGGGACTCCTTCCCTGGGAAGCCATACCAGCTCTCCTGAAAGAGGGCCCAATTGCTTTCCTCCATCCCCCTTCCATTCAGGTCTCTTGGTAGAATGAGTATGGTCCTAGTTATGCATTTTTTCATATGTGACTCCAGATGTGTCCTATATAAAGGCAGTGGCGGCTGGTGACTTCAAATCACAGGGGGGCTGCAGGAGACGCTGAATGGGTGGGGTCAAAGGGGGGGTGTGGTCAACCATAAAGGGGAGGAGCTATGCACAAAACCACAAAAAACTAACTTTAATTAAATACGCTGCCCTGGGTGGCAAACTATCATTATGAAAGTCCAATCAAGACAAAAATAAGTGTAGAAGAATAAAAATATTTCAATGCATTGGCTGCATGACAGCTTACTTAA
The DNA here is from genome assembly GCF_019279795.1 of Protopterus annectens. Classification (NCBI taxonomy): domain Eukaryota; kingdom Metazoa; phylum Chordata; order Ceratodontiformes; family Protopteridae; genus Protopterus; species Protopterus annectens. The sequence continues at coordinate 12,906,453 of NC_056750.1, read as the reverse complement.
TATCTAGATGGAAACAAAGGTTGTGAGGCATGAAAAAATAAATTACTTTTTAAATACATTACTGGAATGCCAGTCAAAATCAAGTATAAGAAAACCAGAAGCACTCAACTCAAACCACTTCTCCTTGCACTGCAGTTCTAATTATAATATATTCAGCTTTATTAAAGTACCAAGCAACATGCTGAAAGTAGAAATCTATGTGATGCCCCCACTTGTAAAAATGTTTCTTATCCAAAAAAGACCTGCTGCCTGACAACTTGTTTCATGGGGAAAACATGATAAAAGTAAAAAATGAAAAGCAAACAAGAAACAAGCTCAAGATACATTGCTTAAAGGATTACTGTACAGGTTATGGACCACACATGATTGGCATTCTGTTTAGTTTACGGGTAAAGTCTGTAGAGATGACTGGAAGTCTCCAACAAGTGTAATGAGCTTTTTAAAATAATGGAATCCTTATACATTATCTAGTCAAGTATTCTCTGCATGGCAACAACAGAAAGGCTTTCAATGTTGGCAATTCTTTAACAGTATGCTTATTAAAGCTTACTTGCATCTTACAATGTCAGACAAGCTTACCTTATGGTCATTAAAGCATTGCTACTTAAACACAGAGCAACAGGCATTTTGAGTAATAAGCATAAATCTGAGTAATAAGCATAAATCAACAGTCCAAAAATATGACAGAAACCAGACCATTCTGCAAAATCAAGGACAGATGAAAAGCCACTGTAGTACTTATGCAGTGTGTCCTCCCCATCCAAGGTAGATACAACTACTCCTTGCCTTGCTTGGACACATCTGCCAGAGTCACTACATGGGGGAGTGGGGTGCAACCAGGGTTGCCAGATTTGCAGACCCCCAGGTAGGGACAAAAAAAAAAAAAAGGTCTCTCACGACAAGTGAAGACCAAAAAAAAAAAAAAAAAAAGGTCTTTAATGCGGAACACAGTTCCACATTAAAGAACTGAGCTCACTCAGTAACTCTGCACTAAACACGGAGCTTCTCGTGTTTAGTGCATTGCAGTTTCGCATTAAACACGAGAAGCTCCGTGTTTAGCGATTTTGATTGGCCTGTATACGGCATATGGGCCAATCAAAACACGGAGCTTCTCGGTTTAATGCGAACACAAGAACTCCGTGTTTAGCAATTTTGATTGGCCCGTATACCAGGTATACGGACAATCAAAAACAAACAAAGCGGAGGCTGGCCGGGATTTAAACCGGCAGGGCGGGACTCGGGATCAGGCTGCTGATCTCGGGACAGTCCCGCCCAAATAGGGACGTCTGGCAACCCTGGGTGCAACAAGCATGTCACAATTTGAAATCTCTCTGGCTGACTGTGATGGCCCTGACACATTTGTCATACCTCTCAACCTCAAGAGCAAGAAATCTGGACAAAGCCTTACACAGAAGTGGGACAAAGGCACAACAATAAGGACAATTTTTAAATATTGCTCTAATAAACTTAGAAAGATAATAGAATAGGTCTTGCATTAGTATGAATTTTCTGAAGGGTATAAAATCTGAAACTCAAATGTCTGTCATTTTCTAACTTCAGTCTTTAGTGATTTGTCACTAATTTGCCAAAAAACACAATTTTATGAAAAATGGACCAAAATGTGATGCAAAAATATAAAATAGACACACAATACAGCTGCTACCTGTCAAAGAAGGGACACTTTAATATTAGTACTGCTACCTTGAGCAGCTGACAAAATAAAAGAATCTACATGCATTTCAAGTAATCTATAACTTTGATTATTACAGTTATTTCTTAATTGTAAACCCTCCATGTTTTCTTCCAAAATTGCTATTTTATGGAGGGATTATTAGGGGAAGAGCAACATTTTGAGCCAAAAATTGGGGACAGTTGAGAGGTTGGCTATGCCTAATTCTATAAAGCAATTTATTTGCATGTACCTCTCAACTTGTTAATGCAGTAAATCTGAACAAGGCCAAATATATTGGGGCACATATAAACAGTACTAAAATTGCTCTTGTATAAATTGAGACAGTTGATAGAACGGCTCTTACTTTAACATGCATTTTATGAAGGTTATGAAGTCTGAAACTTATTTAGTGACTTCTGGCAAATCATTTAGGAATTAAAACTACAAATTTTATGAACAACAAACCAAAAATAAGAAGCAAAATCTATTCATTCTTTGAAAATCTGGACAGTTGGGAGGTATAGTTCAGCTGGGCCTGTCTGAGTTTGCTGCCCTTCCCCCCCCTGACAAAATAATGGTTGAACTGGAGCCTCTGCAGCCATTCCAATTAACCATTACTTGGCTATTTCACTCCATTTACCATAAACACTAATGTGCATACTGCTTTACTTCAATGATTGGACTTCATTTGAAAGTTTTATTTTGTATTTTACAGCACAAACATTAAGTCATCTGTTAAACAAAGCAATGCAGTCTCACAATGAAAACTTAGCATTAAAACTTCTCTGCCCTTGAAACTCACATTCATTGAAACAGCATTGAAACCCACATTCAAAGAAAATACATTTTGCCAGTGGCAGATAAAGATTAATTTTGGGCTGTTTTGAATCATAGGCCCCTTGCATATGAAACATACATGTGCTCTTTGATACACCTTCCTCATTGTACTAAAAATTATATTCCTACAATACAGTACACTTGTTAGAGGGTGTTTTAAATTTGTTTTGAACATTTTTCCAGTAAGCAATGAAACAAAACATATGCACCCATAATGGCAAAACTGCCCAGTTGAGAACATTTATCATAAAAAAGTCTACTCAGACTTCCACAGTCCACCATTATTAGTAAATATACACAATTCTACAGTCCACCATTATTAGTAAATATGCACAATTCCACAGTCCACCATTATTAGTAAATATGCACAATTCTACAGTCCATTATCAGTAAATATGCACAATTCTACAGTGCACCTTTATCAGTAAATATGCACAATTCTACAGTCCATATTCAGTGAATTCAGTTCTTGCCATAGCTGTCAACCTTAGCACAAAAACCTGGACGAAGCCAATAATGGGGGAATACAGTCCCAAAAATAGGAACAAATTTAAAATATTCATCTTATAAACTTAGAAAATTGCTAGAAAAAAAGGTTGTGCTACTATGTATTCTGAAGAACATGAAGTTTGAAATTCAAATGACGGTCAATTTTACTGCGGACAGAACAAAAACAATTTTCAGCAGAGACGCAGAGATTAATACTGCAGACACGTCTTTGTAAAATGGCAGGGCACCAGAGCAAATCCACACAAACACAGGGAGGAGATGCAGACTCCATACAGAAGCCACCCCAACCAAGAATCAAACCAGAAAACCTATAGCTGTGAGGCAACAATACTACCACTGCACCATCAAATCTGCAAGGAATTAAACATTCAGAAACCTGAAGTCTGAAATTCAAATGCCGGTCAATTTTACTGCGGACAGAACAAAAACAATTTTCAGCAGAGACGCAGGGATTAATACTGCAGACACGTCTTTGTAAAATGGCAGGGCACCAGAGCAAATCCACACAAACACAGGGAGGAGATGCAGACTCCACACAGAAGCCACCCCAACCAAGAATCAAACCAGAAAACCTATAGCTGTGAGGCAACAATACTACCACTGCACCATCAAATCTGCAAGGAATTAAACATTCAGAAACCTGAAGTCTGAAATTCAAATGCCGGTCAATTTTACTGCGGACAGAACAAAAACAATTTTCAGCAGAGACGCAGGGATTAATACTGCAGACACGTCTTTGTAAAATGGCAGGGCACCAGAGCAAATCCACACAAACACAGGGAGGAGATGCAGACTCCACACAGAAGCCACCCCAACCAAGAATTAAACCAGAAAACCTATAGCTGTGAGGCAACAATACTACCACTGCACCATCAAATCTGCAAGGAATTAAACATTCAGAAACCTGAAGTCTGAAATTCAAATGCCGGTCAATTTTACTGCGGACAGAACAAAAACAATTTTCAGCAGAGACGCAGGGATTAATACTGCAGACACGTCTTTGTAAAATGGCAGGGCACCAGAGCAAATCCACACAAACACAGGGAGGAGATGCAGACTCCACACAGAAGCGACGCAGGGATTAATACTGCAGACACGTCTTTGTAAAATGGCAGGGCACCAGAGCAAATCCACACAAACACAGGGAGGAGATGCAGACTCCACACAGAAGCCACCCCAACCAAGAATCAAACCAGAAAACCTATAGCTGTGAGGCAACAATACTACCACTGCACCATCAAATCTGCAAGGAATTAAACATTCAGAAACCTGAAGTCTGAAATTCAAATGCCGGTCAATTTTACTGCGGACAGAACAAAAACAATTTTCAGCAGAGATGCAGGGATTAATACTGCAGACACGTCTTTGTAAAATGGCAGGGCACCAGAGCAAATCCACACAAACACAGGGAGGAGATGCAGACTCCACACAGAAGCCACCCCAACCAAGAATCAAACCAGAAAACCTATAGCTGTGAGGCAACAATACTACCACTGCACCATCAAATCTGCAAGGAATTAAACATTCAGAAACCTGAAGTCTGAAATTCAAATGCCGGTCAATTTTACTGCGGACAGAACAAAAACAATTTTCAGCAGAGACGCAGGGATTAATACTGCAGACAGAGATCCCAAGCTCCCTCCCGAGACTGTCCTGGCTGTTGCTGTTGCAGTCTGGATGCGCTATATCCTTCCAGCGTGTCTGTGCACTTTAAAAGTGCACAGACGTCTCCTTGCGTCCCTCTATGGGTCCTGCCGGACTGCCTTGAGCATGCGCATAGACCGACGGTAGTCGGGACTACTGCGCATGCGCGAAGTCCGCGAAAATTTTAAAAAATTATTATTTTTTTTGTTTTCTTTTTATTTTTGTTTTCTTTTTTAATTTGAGGGGGCTGCAGTCCGGCGGCCCGATGCCACGAGCCGCCCCTGTATAAAGGTGTTATTAAGATTATAATTTGTCTTTTTCTATCTGCAAACTCAATCTGAGGTAAATGGGAGAGGAGCATTCTGGGTAGGGCTTAAGCTTGAGAATGCTTGGTTCGGCTGTAGTAAAGGCCGAGTCAGTTCCAGTATTCAGAACAGAATGCATAGACCAAGGATAAATGAGGATAGACAACACAGATGGAATATTATGATAAGTACATAACTTCTTTTTTCTATAGCCTTACAGATGAGACAGGTCAGACTTATAGATATAAAATTTCCTGGGTCCACTGAAGCCCCACCTTTTTGAAAGGGAATTACTGTTGCTGGTCCCCTCCATTCATCTGACATGAAAGCTGTTCTGAGGCTGGTATTGGATGGCTTCTAGTAGGAAGCCTGGTATGTTTTCTGGTCCCATAGATGTTCTAAGGCCTTAGATAGCACATTGAGAACTTGTTCTTGGGCAATTTTTTTAAAAAAGACACAGGCAAAGATCATTAGCAGAAAAGAAAAAAACACTTTAACAGTTTCCATTTAAATATAATATGCATCATACATTTCTTTGCTACTATCATCAGTCCAGCGTTAGAAAAAAATGCTGAATTTGTGCCTTCCCTTAAACCTTAACCCTCCTCTTCCTGATTATTATTATTATTATGTAAGTATTGTTCCCACAATGTCTATTCATTTCTATGTAATTTGCTCCTTCCCTTTTTTAAAGATCCCACTTACAGTTCTGTATCTCTCTTATAATATTCAGTACCTCAGATGCAGTTGGTGTAGACTTTGAAATCCATTTTCTAGTAACTGCTTTTTCAGCAGTCAACAGAATTAAACTTAATAAGACCTTACTATGTTTAGACAATTCAGATCCTGTATCCCAGGAGAAAAAAATTTTCCTTACTTAAAACCATTTGCTCACCCAATATTTCTGATAGAGTACTCTGTAGGGAATTTTTAAAATCTGCCAACTCATTGCACTCTCAAAACATATGTTTCAAGTTACCTTTTTCTTCTCCATCACATCTCCAACATTTGCTGACTACCTGAGGAAACATTCTTTGAAGTTTGCTTGGGGTATAAAAATACTTATCCAAACACTTCCAAGCAAGGATCCTAAGCCTTCTGGGCTTGGTTGCATACGTATGTCTTCAAACTGTTTCCTTGTAAATTGCTTTTCCAGTCTCTCTTTCCAATCTTTTGTAACCTCCCTTGATTGATTCTTATAGTTTCCATGCAATATTTTATATGCCCTACTGATTATCCATTTTTTAACGACTGCTTCAGTTCTAGATTTAAGTAAAAACCCTGCCAAAGCAGGTCTTTCACTTAAATTACCCCTATCCCTTTCCCTTGGCCTATACTCTGAGATCAACCCTGGTAAGGAAAGCTGTCTCTAGCCTGAAATCCAAATGTTTTCTTGGCTTCATCCCACCATACCTCTCAACCTCTTAGCACAAAAAATCTGAACAATGCCAAAAATACTGGGGGAACAGAGGCTCAAAAGTAAGGACAGATTTTAAATATCACTGTTATAAACTTAGAAAGTTGCTAGAGTAACAGAATTTGTGTTAGCATGCATTTTCTGAAGGATATGAAGCCTAAAACTCAAATGTATGTCATTATTTAGTGACTTCAATCCTTAGTGATTTGCCAAAAAAAAAATTGTGTGAGGAACAAACCAAATAAACAAGGCAAAAAATCTGGGCAATCTAAGAAAATCTGGACAGTTAAGATGTATGCATCCCACTCTATTACCTTTCCTGCTTGAGTTATTTGCTCACAATACCTTGGTTCTTTTGCCAGTTTCTCCAGTAAATTCCAGCCCCCTCTTGACTATTTTCTGTACCCCTGTTCTGTCATCCCTATTGGCAAAATCTCTTTTCTCCATTCTCATATTGGCTTAGTTCTTAGATTACTTTCTGCTATTTTATGAATATAATAGTTTCCCTTTTTTTAATTTCTCCAAGACTGTTGGGTTTCTAATGCCATGATGGAATGGACCCCATTCCTAAGTCAAGGTATAATTAAAGTTTGTGAAATTAGTATTGTATCAGTCTTTGATGTTAGCCAAAAGTACTCTTCACAGCACACTCAGTGTGCCCAATAATGACTCCTTCTGCAATTCATACGGAGTTACATGTATCGGTAACATATCCAAGTATGATTGAATATTTATTTTTATAAGACCCATTGCTGCTGCTACTACTACTGGAACTTATTATTGACTTCAGAAAGAGCTCTGCCATGCACCTGCCCCTCAAGATCAACGGTGAAGAAGTGGAGAGAGTTCAAACTACAAAGCTCCTGGGGTTACATATATCAGAGGATCTTTCTTGGAGTACAAACACAGACCAGCTAATTAAGAAAACCCACCAGCAACTACACTTCCTAAGAAGGCTGAGAAAAGCAAAGCTCTCTATGAATGCTCTAAATACCTTCTACAGAGGAGCCATCAAGAGCATTATCACAGCAACTGCACTGTATGGTTCTGTAATAGCACAATGGCCAAAAGGAGGAAGCTGCAAAGAATAATAAAAGCAGAAAAGATCGTGGGCACTAGTCTTCCTATCCTTACAGGAGCTCTTTGAAATGAGATGTAAAAAGAGGTTCTGCAAAATACTGAGTGACACTTCTCATCCAGCATTCGATTGGTTCACTAAACTTGCATCTGGCAGAAGGTTATGGAGTATCCGCTGCAAGACCTTGAGATTCAAGAACAGTTTTTATTCTACTGAAATAAGACTCATTAATGCAGATATAAATCTGGATGTATCAAAACTATAATAGATTGTTACGCTGTCATTCTTTTTCTTTTTTTCATACAATAATTTTATTTATTGCATACTAAAATTAATATATTCTCATTCAAGTGCAATTCCAATCACTTCCTTGTGTGCAGTATCACCCAATCTTAACTCTGTGTATAGTGTGCTTTTCTTTTCATATGTTAATCATCTAGTAGTCAGTGTTGCCCATGTATATAAATAGTGTGCAAGCATGTGTGTCTGCTACCACAATGTTTACTTTTGTACTATAGCTATTGTTTATTCTTTAATACCTGTCATGTCTGTGTTTTTGTGTTTGTTTTCTCCTATAAAAGAGCTGACACTATAAATTTCACTTAGGTAGCACTCGTGTTTCCTAAATGACAATAAGATTTCTAAGAATCTTTGTTTCTATCTGTAAATCTTGGTACTTTGTGTGTATCTGTACATAAGACACTGTAGTCACTGGGTGTAGCTTATGTTTCCAGTGTTTTTCAACTATTTCAATATTATAATGTCTGCACAATCCCCAATGTAACAATCTTGCTACATTATTATGCCTTTCAGTATACAGTCCTTATGCCATTAGTATATCACAACCATCAACAAGATGTATAACTATTTCCAGTTCTGTTTTTACACAATCTACATTTGTCTGTTTCTCCCAGAAATGAATTGTAAATATATTCTGTATGTCTGTTAACTGCTTAAGGATCTGCATCCAAAGTTCGACTCTCCCTATTTCTTGACCATCCAAAGTTCGACTCTCCCTATTTCTTGACCATCCTCCTTGCTTCGTCATCATCTCTTTCCACCTTGAATTATAACCTTCTGCTTGTGTTATATATATAAGTCTTAACTGTGTATCTCTAAAATATCCCCTCAAATCAGGTAAACCAAACCACCTTGTTCTTTTGGAAAAACAACTTATCCCACTTAAATCTATCCCACGTTCCCTCACCGCTAAATACCTTCAAGTCTTTATTAATTATTTTCCACAACTTCTCCTTGGATTGATAAACGTAGGCCTGACCTATACACAAGACTAAAGGGACTAAAACTTTTTCACTGCTTGTATCTGACTGTCTATATCCATAAATAAAAGCTTTCAGTTTCTCATTTTTTTATTATCTTTTGTTCGGTCTCTTCCCACATATTCTTAGCTGCCATAACAGAAGCCTTTTTAATCCATACTCATAAAAACTTCTTGATTACCATACCAATTATAGCTTTGTTTTTCTGAGTCTCTTATTTTTTTGCCAGTAGCTCTAAATATAACGCAAATAACAAAGGGGGAAAGAGGGCATCCCTGCGTGGTTCCTCTGTTTAAAGACAGCTTATCTGAGATGAACGCCCCCTACTTTAATTCTTGCCTCGAGTCCTTCATATATTCTTCTAATTACCATTATAATTGTATCAGGGAATGCAAATGCTTCCAAAGCCCTACTCATAAAATCCCAGCTGACTGTGTCAAATGCTTTCTCTTCATCAAGACTCACTAACAACAGTGGTGTTTTCTTGCATTCTCCATCTCTATGGATCATTGTTGTTCTATTAATGTTGTCAAATGTTTGCTTCCCTCCACAAAATCACATTAATCCATATGCAGTAGTGTAGCTGGGGGGGGGGGGTGAGAGGGGCAGCTCCCCTTGGCGCATAGTGTTGGGGGCACAATCAGCTGATCCTGATCTTTCTTTAATGCAGTACTGGCTTTTGAATGCCAGTATTGCATTTCAATTCAAACCTGAGTGCTGCAGTGCTCCATGTGTGGTGTAAACTGTAGCAGCTACATGCTACATTGTAGCAAGCAGTTTGGTACAGTTTAAAATATAAAAGAAGTTTCTCTCTCTTTTTTTTTTTTTTTTTTTTTTTTTTTTTAACTAAAACCTGAAGTGTAGGCAGGGTATAAACTGTAGCAACAGTTTAGACCCCGCACGGAGCTCTACAGCACTCAGGTGTGAATGCATGGGATGAGGAAAGGGGGTAGGACACAGTAACAGAACCCAAATGGCTGGGCATGAGGGAGGGTAGTGTTATGCATCTGTCCATCTGGCTATAAGGAGTATCTGTTCTTTTTTTTTTTTTTTTTTTTTGCTCTTCACTAGAAGAAGGACTGGGGGCATTGGTTGAGCCAGCTGCACTTCTGTCTATATGTATCAATTTTGGCAACACCTTTGCCGTTCTTTTAGCTAGTACAGACATAATCACTTTATAATTGTGGTTTAAATTTGAAATGGGTCTATATGAAGCTGAGTCTGAAGGGCCTTTGCCATATTTAAGTAACACAGCCACTGCAGCTTTCTTCCAAGATGTTGGTACTTCCCCTCCTTTTTTAAAATACTGTTAAAATCTTCAAGATCTTTATCACTTTCCTCCCTCCTAATTTCCAAACTTCCATATGAATGCCATGTGCTCCTGGAGACTTTCCTGAAGATTGATTATACACACTGTTTTTATCTCATAACTTTCCTGAAGATTGCTTATACGCCACTGTTTGTATCTGATAGCATTCTTGACGATTGATTATACACCACTGTTTGTATCTGATAGCATTCTTGACGATTGATTATACACCACTGTTTGTATCTGATAGCATTCTTGACGATTGATTATACATCACTGTTTGTATCTGATAGCATTCTTGACGATTGATTATACATCACTGTTTGTATCTGATAGCATTCTTGACGATTGATTATACATCACTGTTTGTATCTGATAGCATTCTTGACGATTGATTATACACCACTGTTTGTATCTGATAGCATTCTTGACGATTGATTATACACCACTGTTTGTATCTGATAGCATTCTTGACGATTGATTATACACCACTGTTTGTATCTGATAGCATTCTTGACGATTGATTATACACCACTGTTTGTATCTGATAGCATTCTTGATGATTGATTATACATCACTGTTTGTATCTGATAGCATTCTTGACGATTGATTATACATCACTGTTTTTATCTCATCACCTCCTATCTTCACTTTTAGTTGCTGAACCTCTTCTTCCTCTAACCTTGGCATAATTAAGTCTTCCATAAATATTTCCATTTGTATTCTTTCTTGATTTCCACATTTCTTTGTTTTATACAAATGTTCATAAAATTTCCAGAATATCTTTAAAATAGGATCTCTGGTTATTTTTCTTGCTATAGGTTCCGCAAGTCTGGTGACAACAATTTCCACATTCTGTTGCCTAAGTCATTGTACTAAAAGTTTTTGTGCCTGGAGGTATTATCAAAAATAGTTGCTTTACTGCAGTCTTTCTAAACTCATGCATATGATCCAGATACTCCCTTATTTTCTCTTTAGCAATCTGCATTTGCTCCTCTGATTACTGTCTCTTGTTTTCTTCTCTCTCTTCCCCTCTCAGATATAAAAAACAGCTTGTATGCTTTCAGGAGTCATTAATCTTTAGCCCCCCAAAAAGTGCATTGACTATTTTTAAATAGAACTGAAACATACACTGTTCTGTTAACCGCTTTAAAGTATTAAGGCTGCTAGGAAGGTTGTTACCTCATATTAACTCCCCATAATTTCAAACTTAGTTTTGTATCATTAAATTTTGCATTTCCTTCTGCAAAGAATACTCAGAATTCTCATGATTAATGGTTTGCTCATGCAGACAGCTTGTCTCCATGTAAATGGACTCAGCAATGAGTCCTTGTAGTTTCACTAAGAAAAGCATGCACTGCTACCCTCATCTGCAGACATCTCAACTCCACTGAACATTTGCAAGTGGAAAACAAACAAATATCTTTGCAGTTGTAAGAAACTTTCCATTTTCATTGAGTTCATCATTTTGTCTTATTGTTAAAGCCTACATGCTTATAAAAACTCCTGTTTACAGGTAAGATAGTAATCTAGACATCCACCCTTGTAAAAGATAAAATATCCTAATTCTACATATAATAATAATAATAATAATAATAATAATAATAATACTACATGCACTTTTATACCCCACCCCATCAGCCCAAGCTCACAGCATATAAATATTAAACTTGCTTTTGTCCAGCCTTTTTCTCATGTTATACTGTAAAATCTATATTTCTCACACCCGTAAAAAGTACTTGTTTACTTTAACACATACTACACTCACTGAAAAGATTCCCCCATTTTGAAATACCCATGGCTACACACTACACAAAACTGTTTCTGTGTGTAACATGCATTCATGAAAAGTTTTATACAAATACTAAGAACAAAAAATGTTTTACTTAAGAGTTAGTTTTATCCCTTTTTAGTGTCCTTCTAAACATTATTGATATAAAGTGGGGTATATGCTTTACAGTCTACCTACAAGTTTAACAACATCAATAAAAGTGCAGTGTTTTTCAGCCACTTTTTCTTGCAAAACAATATTTTGCAAATATGATAAGATACTTTATAGTTTTCCATTTATTCACTTATTTCAGAGTTGCTGGTCTTTTTTCCTGTTCATACCCATCTCCCAACATCAGACTCTGGTTCAAGTCCAAGATACTGCTGGTTCTTCTAGTCAGCTCTTGTACATTTTCTGTCTCTCAATCATTTTCCTTTGGAACATTGAAAAAGGTTGAAAAAAGGCTTCACTGGCAACATCTCTCTGTGAACCTCACCTTCAGAAGAATGAGAAGCCGAGTTCTCTTCTGCTTGCTGACTCACTTTTTGTTGGATACACTTTATTTCCTTCTTAGCCTGTTCTACATCAAAAATGACATTGATCCTCTAGGAAAAAAAAACTTTGAAGACAGCTGGATACAGCAGCTTAAATCTCACACCTGCCTCTCAACATTCCCTGATTGCTGGGATAAAGTTGCTTCTCTTCTGAATGGTGTACAGTGAATAATCATTTTCTACAAACACTCTGTTATCTTCAATTTTTAATACTCTGCCCTTCTACCACAGTTTTGTAAGGATCAATTATTTCTGCTGGTATGATTGTATCTTTAGTAAAATAGATCTTGGCTGCTTTCTCATGACCAGATTTGGAGCATACGCTTAGTGTGCCCTTTCAAATTAATGCATTCTGTTGTAAAAGTTAGAACACCTATCCAGTTGCTTATTCATGCTTTCATAAATTAATACAGTCTGTTCTTTCCATTTTCTCTGGTACAGCAGAAAATCTCAGGTTTTCTCTGTGCACTCTATTTTCTAACGCTACTATTTTTAAACAGTTCTTCTTGAGAAGCCTCATATTCAGCCAGCTTCTTCTTCATATCAGCCTCAGATTTTTTTGTTTTTTTCACTTCATCTGAATTGTTAGTTGAAGCTCCTTCTATTTTTTCCAGCCTTTTGTTGTATGAATTGATATATTCCTTTAATGTTTCATTTATTTCAATCATTTTCTGTACATTTGATTTATTTATTTTTTTACTTTAAATTACTAGAAGCCATCCCTTGAACCAAAAGTAAAGTTTGAACTGCTTTTTGTTGAATAGCAGTAGAATCCTTCTCAGGCACTGTTTTCTCTTTACCTTTTCTGGTAGATTTTCTTTTTTTTTTCAAATTTCTTCTCTGCTGGCATCCTGACAATGTATATAATCGCCAGTAGCTTAAGTTAAGCAAACAAAACTGTATTCCTTTTTCTCAGTTTCTGTTTCACACAGAGCTGAAGTTACTCAATTTTTCAGTGTGCAGCCATCTTTGAAGTCCTTTTTCTTGGGTGATTTGAGTGAGAGGCATATGTGTGGATACGTGATTTGAGAGTATTGGGGTGGTGATTGAGCTGAATTTATTCACTAGTATTTTGGGTATGTCCTCTGTGTCTGGTTATGTGACACCATTTACTATTTGTTCTCCACAGTGCTGGGCTTCATTTCTGACATTTTGAACATAATTAAAAAGGCCTTTGGGTTATCCTTTACCTGGGTGACTATTTTACATCATATCTGGCTTTGGTTGATTTGATCAGGGTCATTATTTCCTTTTTAGTTTAGCAAGACCTTTTTTTGGTATCTTGAAAATTAGATTTTTGTGAGCAATACGTTTTTCTTTTATTATACAGTCTGTTTTTAAATTTAGGTTCTACCACAGGGGCTTATTTTTTAATTTGGCATTGTATTTATTTCTGAGTGGATCAGATGCATATGTGCAGTTATTGACATGTGCATATAATTTGGCAGTGAAGGATTCCTCATAAGTAGTTGGATCATGAAGATGGGAAGTGTTTTTGAATTTAGCCAGGTCATCATTCGGTTTTAGTTGATTAGCCTTTGCATAATCTCTAAATACCTAGATATGGTGAATGTGATTTACTTGTTTTCTAATATGACCAGGGAGGAAGGGTGGGGAACAAAGCTGCCAAATCCAGGATTTTATTGCCCTGGTTGGCGTATGGACTAACCAGTCCATGAAGTTTGTACTGATGGAGTTCAGAAATCTCAGGCCATACATGTTAAAGGGTGTATATGTCCCCTAGTTTATGGAGGGGTAGTTGAATTCCCCTAGGAGAATAATTGGCTTAATTCATAGAGACTCCATACCAGTTAGGAAGGAGGTATGGGTTGAGGAGTCCATGGGGGATGGGTGAGTGGGTCTTATAGTTAGCTGTAAAATGATATGATAATGGATTTTGTTAGTAGTAAATTGGGTGTGGAGGAGTTCCAGGTCATTATGTTGTCTAACTAGTCTAGAGGTGTAGTGTTTTTAAGAATATGGAGAAAGCACATCTTTAGTGCCTTTGCCTAATGTGGCGGGCCTGAATGTGTAATGGGTATTGAAATCCTGCAGTGATGGAGTGCTTTCAGTGGTCTTTAAGCAGATATCTGTAATGATGCATATATCAGTGTTTTCCAGGCCAAGGAATCCTTATATGGAGTGATTTTTTTTTTTCATTAAGGCTGCTAACATTGAGCAGCAATACCTTAGTGTTATCTGGATTCTGTTTACTTGTGTTGGAAGTTATAGAAGACTTACATTTTCCTAAAAATAGCACTATGGGGTTGGACAAGGATTTAGCTAATATAGGAAAGACTTGGGGCTTTATGTTATGTTATTCTACTAAGAAAATTATTGTAACTTTTTCTTTTGTGTACTTTGTCTATTGATGTCTGGAGCATTCCCCCCAGGCATCCACTGAAAATGGTTTGTTCAACAAATACACTGCCTTACTGGCATATGGGTAAACGTGTCTTTCTACCTTCCCCCTGGCAGTCTTTTAAAGTCAGAACTCCTCCCACTGCCCATCTTTGAGTGAGAAGGTCCAATCACATATCTGGACCAGGACAGCCCTTCACACTCACAGAAAGGACCCATTCAGTTTTTTTGTGCCACATACAGAGAAAGATCTTTGCGTTTCCTTTTGGGGATTCCAGCTGCAGAGCTTAGATAAAAAAATTGGAGTTTTATTGCCCTTTATTTCCTTCCTCTGACTTTTCTGTCAGTGCTTGAATATTGTATTCTGCTGCTTTAACTGTTTTTTTTTTTCTGATTAGAGATTTTGAATATACTTCTGTTTTTACTTTGACTAGCACTGTAAGGCCTGTTGATTTATAGCTTCATTTGGAAATTTGGACAGGAATACTTGCTGATATTGCATTTTTCTTTGGTGTTATGATTATTTGAAGTGATTAAGTAGGATTACAGCATATTTTTTCTTTTAAATTTCGATTTGGGTGTCATTTTGTATGTTAAATATTTCTGACAGGAATTTTTCATCTGTTTATGATTTATTTCTTGTCTAGTACTGTTTTAGGCTGTAGCCATGCATTTTGATTGAAACTAGCCTTTTTGGCAAAATAAGGGGAATTTTGTGCATGTATTTTGTGCTTGCATAGGTAAGTAGTGGGCTAGCTGCCTTTGGAGGCCATTTTAAGCCTAGTCAGTTTCCTTTTTGTGCTCAAAATAACCTATTCCTTTTGGTTATAGATTGGCCTTGCCTATCCGATGGTTGATAATTGTATATTATCCATAATGAGGGATATGAATAACTGGAATCATACCATAAATAAACTAAAACCCACAGACCCAGATAAATAGGTGAACTATAGTTTATTGTCCATTTAGCGCTTTTGTTCATGCACCATGAATTTCTTTAGAACAAATAATACATTTCCATATCAGAGCTTATAAACTTCTCTAAATTAGTCACATGAAAAACCTACCCAATCAACATGCATCTCAAATTAATGAGGAGGCATTCTAACTACATAAATTACTGAGAAAGTATGAAAAACAGCACCATATTATAAATTAAAGTGCTGCTTGTAAATACACTTTATAAATATGGATAGATTTTTTACAGGTAAACATTTTATCTGTAATCATTACACTTCATAGTTTTTTAACTTTAAAAAACAGTTAATAGGGCAC
The DNA here is from genome assembly GCF_019279795.1 of Protopterus annectens. Classification (NCBI taxonomy): domain Eukaryota; kingdom Metazoa; phylum Chordata; order Ceratodontiformes; family Protopteridae; genus Protopterus; species Protopterus annectens. The sequence continues at coordinate 12,890,440 of NC_056750.1, read as the reverse complement.
ATTTCAGTCAACCCAGGTGGGTTATTTGCATTCAAATATAATTGCCACCACCACTCACGGCATTACACATACTCAAAAGTAAACCTACCTCTGGGATTATGTTCCACTTTTTTCAAGCACAATAAATAAAAAATTGTGACCCTCATTTTGTTTAATGTGCTTGAACAAATCATTAGTAATGTTGTGCTTGAACAAATCATTAGTAATGTTACCCTTTCTGATATTGTACATGTGCTCATAAATCTGTTCATGGATCTTTTTTATTTGTCTTACCTATATAAAATACTGGGCAAACCTGGCACTGAGCCAAGTATACTAAACTTTTCAAATTACAATTCTAACGCCCCATCCACCCACCCACCCACCTGTATGGTCCTATTTCCAATGCTGACAGATACACTAACCAGCATATACATGCATTGATTGCAACAACCATATTTAAACATTCCCACTCCCCTTTTGGAGTGGGACCCTTGGGAAAAAGGTATTTGCCCTTCCAGATGTTTTTTAAAACATTTAATTTTCTTGTATGAAACCAAGGGTGTATCTCTTTAGTTTTCTTTCAGCTCATAATGTTCATTCAGTAACCCCCAATTTTTGTGCAAAATAGAGGTAATGGTACCACTATCCAAGGTGTATATAGTCATAAAAGCTTTTCTGTACCTATTAGAAGTACCTTGTTTCACTTCCAAACTCTTAAGACCATCCCCATCATAATAGAGGTATAAAAACATTTTTCATTTTAACAATAACTTACTTCCAAAATAGGATTGACAAATATTTGGGTATACCCCCTCGTAAAAAACATATTTGTCAGAATATCACGTCCTTTTAAAAACGTATCGGATTCAGAGACCATTCGGCCAAGATGAAATACTTGGCCTGTAACTATGGCATTTTTCTGATGTCTTGGATGGCAACTATTAAAATGGAGAAAGGAATTAGAGAAAGTGGACTTCCTATGGATATTTGACACAAACTTTCCACTCTGATAGTCTTTTTTGCATGCATTCTATGTAAATTTCAAATCCATGGTATTAATATAATCAAAAAAAGTCTTTTGTCTTGTTTTCTGTATTGGTTGAAAGATTGAATATATCATCCAAGAACCATACATATAAGGACCAAGAGGTATTAAATGAACTATTAAAAATATATTCATACTTCCAGTGGGCCATAACAAAATTAGCAAATATTGGGGAGCATGTGCCACCCATCGCAACCGTTGATTTTTGTTGATACAGTTGTCCTTCAAAATATGTATAATTTTTATTTAGAGCCAATTCCATGAGGGCCACTATGATGTTCAAACGATCACTGGACACATTTAATGTTGTTATAAGGCAGTCACCAAACTGCTGTAAACCAATATTGTGTGGAATAACCAAGTACAAGTCCCTAAAATCTATGGTCAGAAAAACACAATCAACACTAAAAGCAATATCACTAAGCCTCCTCAAAAAGTCCCAAAAATCTTTACATATTTGGGGGAGTTGACACATAACCCTCTTTAAAGGTTGTATTATGAAATTTAGCTATAAAATGTGTATTTGACCTGGCCACATCAACTATCGGTCACCAGGGGGGATTGTTGATATCCTTGTGAATTGTAGAAGTACCAAATATGTTTTCTTAAACAAGAAACGTCTTTAAATTATCAAGTATGACATAGGTAATCATACATTTATATAAATGAAAAAAAACATATTGACCTAATTTTTGTTGCAAACATTATACCTCACTTATAATGTATACAGTCATTCAGTCAAACATTACATAGCTCATTCAGATCCTGGGACTAATTCAGTAAAGCTTACATGGAGCGAATTTCCATGTAAGAATAGTGGTAAGGCGCAAACACGGAGCATGGCCACTGAGCAATCCAGGAAACAAAGCTTGGGGCATGCAGGAACATTCTGACACTGTATGGGCACTGAGGTGTCCACGGAATGCAAATCACCACATGTGCTGGTAAAAAACATGCAAATGAGGTGATTTTGTGATCCAGGAAGCCTAAAGGCACATGTGTTGGTACCGTGTAAGGCTGAAAAATGTACTCTGTTACAAACCATGTACCGGAGGATCAAAATTAAACAGGGGCTGTAATAGCCCAAATAAAAGGTTGTACAAGGTGCAGTAGGCATGCAAATTGTCAAAACTATGGCCAGTGATGTAAAAAAGCAATGCAATATATTAAAAATTAAACTTTTTTAAGACATATGCCAAGTTTAAGCAGCGAACAGTGAAGCGCAAACATGTTATTTTGCAAATAAATACACAAAAAATATATATGATATTTAAATTTTTACCATTATAGTGCCCAGCATGCAAACTCTTAGAATGGCAGGTTATAGTGGTTGATAAGGACATAGGTTTTTGTGTAGTGCATTATCCAGGATATAAGCAATTAGGTGTATGTAAATGAAGCAAGTTTATTGAATAGCAAAATGGGCCACTATGTCCACATGTACTAACTGTGTAAGGGCTAGAACCTTGGTAGTGTAGGCAGAAGAGACAGCTGAAATGAAAAGGGTGTGTGTCAGGGTTTGTGTAAGCAGATTGGAGCTCAGTGGCACCTGTTTGCACTCAGCTAAGCACAGCTAAGCAGGGAAGGTGTTTGAGGACTGACCGTGTACAGGAAAGGGCTCTTTCTGCTTAGCAATGTTTATACTAACTCCATGGATGTATGCAGAGTGCCACAGGGCTGAGCGGTGGAAGAAATTTAAAAAGGGGGGGGGGGATATCCTGGGAAAGCCAATCAAGGATAAATTATTGATAAGCCCTGCTCCACTCACAGTGGCCCATTCAAACCCCTCAGTAATACACCTGGCAGCTGGAATGCATCATAGTCAGCCAATCACACAGGCTGCATCTGCAGCACACCAGTGTAAAGTATGCATACACACTTCAGTCTGATTTTTCCCACATACACTACACCATTGGAGTACACACTGGGAATTTTAACAGACAAGAATGATAGGGGCTGCTGCTGGTCTGCTACATCTGTATGCTCTACAGGCTGAGGTCAGTGATGATGATGATGATGCTGACAATAGGCCCAGACTGAGGAGGAGAAGAGTGTTCAGGTCCAGGGTAACCTTTCAGGGGCTACATGAGCTGGAGACAGTAGAGCGCTGCAGGGTGGACAGGGACATACTACAGCAATTCACCAAGCTCTGCCGGCCTCACCTCAGACCCTAAGCCAACAGAGGGGAAACCATCCCAGTGGAAACAAAGGTATGTGTAGCCTTAAGAATTGTAACTACAGGTACTTTCCAAAGACCTACTGGAGACATCATGGAGATCTCTCAGGCATCTGCATCCAGAGTACTCCAGTTCCTGAATATCATGCTAAGAGCACATTTATTTCCCCAGTACCTCTGAGGAGAGGACCAGCAATATGCATCTCTTCCACCATGTAGCACACTACCCAGTGGTACTGGATGCCACAGACTGCACTCGTGCATATCAAAGCACCAGCCGGTGAGGAGGGTAGAGTCTACGTCAACCGCAAGGGGTATCACTCCATCAACTGCCAGGTTGTGTGCAGTGCCTAGGGCATTATCATCAATGTGTGTTGGCAGCCCTGGCAGTTATCATGACTCCCATATCTGGCATGCATCACAGCTGTACCAGGCATTTGCCAGGGGTGACATCCTTTACGGCCATCTAGTGGGGAATACTGGTTATGTACTGGAACAGTGAATGATGACACCTATCAGAAATGCACACACACCAACTGAAGAATGCCATAATGAGGCACACACACAAACTAGGAACATCGTAGAGCATGTGTTTGGGCTGCTTAAGTCACGGTTCCTTTGCCTTGACATATCTTGTGGAGCCCTGCAATACTCTCCAGCCACACGTGCACACATGTTCATAGTATCTGCTATGCTACACAATATGATAGTGCAGAAAGAGCTGTGGCAGGAACATCACAGGGAAGGGACACACAGCCCACCACCATTGCCAAGGTCCCCACAGGCACAGGGCGACTCAGAGGAGGAACCCCCTGAGCCTGTCCCTGTAGGCAGATGTAGGCTAGCCCAGTACTCCCTGACCTTGGCAAAGAGGCAACACATAGCACATACATTGACACCCTAGGGGCCCAGGGACTGATACCTCACTCGAATGTGGGGCAAAGGCCCACAAACAGGGACATGTCTTATATATTGCTCTTACAAACATAGAAAGTTGATAGAATAATAGGTGTTGCAGTAGCATGAAAGAAGTCTGAAACTCAAATGTCTGTCATTACTTTCTAACTTCAGTCTGAAATGATTTCACTATTATTTGCCATACAACCATAATGTTATGAAAAATGGACCCAAAAACATGAGCCAAACATCTGGACAGTCTATGAAGATGTGTACAGATAAGAGTTATGTCCCCCTCCCCCCAGCACACCTCTGTTCACATACAACTGCAGTAACATTTATTTGGTAAGATAATAGCAGCAGACCACACATTACCAGGGCTGTCACAATCAACTTGATAACTTGTTCCATTTCTACAATATGCAGGGATCAATGTGCTATGTATGTTTTTGGTTAACAGTGTCAGGAAGTAGACAGCACGTACTTCTGGGTGTTGTGGCTTACTGGTCTAAGTACAGTACTGTGGTTGTCAGGGTCCATGCCTCAAGACTGGCTGTGCCTACTGTTTTGCATGTCATCTACACCATCGGTAGGAGTTGTACACACTGTCCAGAAGTCAATATTTGTTACTGCAGAAAAGCTGGACAATGGAGGGACGGGGAGCCACACATATGGACAGTACACAGCTCTGAGTAACCCACACAGTGCCTAGTAGAACAGCAGGTTGTGACAGGCACTGTAGTGGCAGGATATAAAGGCTGCCACATTACTGTGTCAGTACTGACAACAAGTCAGTGGGTACCATCCATACCCTTGGAATGACAGGATGTCACAGAATGCCCACACGTATGCCTCATATATCTATTCTGCTTGTCATAACATTGCATTTGTCTGGCCAACTATTTGCAAACCAATAAAGGTTGATGTGTAATCATCCATGACAGACAGTTGAGGTGCAGATGTCATACCAATAAGTAAATGCAAGCTAATACAAAACCGTTCTACCAACTGTCTGCATTTGTAAGAGCAATGTTAAGAGCCTGCCCCCATGTCTGGGTCTGTCTGACTGTTATATATTGGCCTGTGCAGATGTCTGTTATTGGCCTGTGCAGATGTCTGTCTGTAACAGTTTGAGAGCCATGGCCAACATGTAGCCTTATAAAAGTGCAACATAAACTGTCTGAGGACCACAGCAGATGTATGAGGTACAATGATGGGCAACCTGCTAAACAGGTACAGTTAGAGGTGTGAAGTCTGTAACCCTGTGTGTGATGTTACGACCTCTACCCCACTCACACCATAACTACAAATGCATAACAGCAGCAACTGTGGACAAAGGCTCTCAATGGACAACAGAAGGACAAAGAGACACATATAAGGGGAAGGGGAACCACTGGCCAGATAAACATAGAATGTGCACACTAGAACAATTTCTGCTGTAACATAGTCCCCTGCAGTGTCAGTAAACAAATTCCGTCAGTGCTCCCTCACATTACTCTATACTGATCTGCCACTCACATACCAGGAAATCACAGTGCTATGTAGAATATACCACACATATTATAAAAAAACTCAGTTTAGTCCAATGCACTGTGTACCCACCCCAGGATATGACTCAGTTAATAAGGAGATCCCTCAGCCAGTATATCACTGAGGTACAGGACTGTTTACACTGGTTCATCGGCCAATCGGCTCTAGCACAAAATATCCTGGACTGGAGTACAGGTAGCTCTGGACAGGAGTCCCACTGTTACTATCGCAGGTCATACTGGGTGTGCTCCTACACTTAGAGAATTACAGCCCATGTCTAAACCCACATCTGACTATTGAGCTGTGTTGTCCGTATATGCCTTTGCTTATACACAGCTATGTACACCTTAACTGTCTCTCACCACCCCCATCAGACAGGATTAGCCTCATTTATCTGTATGTGGCACATATAGGATATATCCCTGACAATATCCCTACATGAACTACAGAGTGAACTGGCACCTCACCTGTGTGCCGTGTTCAGTCACAGCCTCACCTCGGGCTTTGTCCCTACCGAATGGCCCACTGCTACATTCATCCCTCTCCACAAAGGAGGAGTGACTACAGACCCTGGGAACTATCACTCCATTAGCCTGACGAGTCTGATATGCAAAGCTATGGAACGCATCATCATGGACCTAATAAACAAGGATATAGGGGAATCTCCAAACTCTGGATGCCACACAGTTTGGTTTTGTGAAGGGTAGTTCATGCCTGCTCAACTTGGTCAACTTCTTTGAGTCAGCCACCAGAGCTGTGGATGAAGGCAAGGTGGTTCATACAGTCTACCTTGATCTGGCCAAGGCCTTTGATACCATTCCCCACTCAGGAATCATAGCAAAACTCATTATGCTAGGCATCAACCCCTATATCACTAGATGGGTTGCAAACCAGCTCACTGATAGAACCCACAGTGTGAAAGTAGCTGACTCCAAGTCAGACTGACGACTAGTCAGGAGTGGAGTCCCACAAGGTTCGGTCCTGGGTTCTCTCCTGTTTGATATCTATTTCTCTGATGTCCAGGCCAACACGAAGGGACTGATATCTATTTCTCTGACGTTCAGGCCAACACAAAGGGACTCTGGCTGACAAAGTTCGCAGACAATTGCAAGTTGGGAGCTATTATTAACTCACCAAGTGATGTTGACATCCTACAGAAATGCCTCACTGAGACCAACGACTGGTGTCAGAACCATAGCCTTAAGCTCAATGCTAAAAAATGTCGTTATCCCCTTTGGGAAAAACCCGGTTCCCATGAATTACCACATTGATGGTAGTCCACTGAATGCAGAAGGCGTTATAAGAGATCTGGGAACACAGGTTGACAGCAACCTCTACTTTGATCACCCCATTGTCACTGTGGTCAGAAAGTCCTTCTATGTGGCACATCTCATTACTAAGGGTTTTGCAACCGGTAAGAAAGAGGTTATTGTCTCCCTCTACTCTTCCCTCATTAGGCCAGTTATCAAGTACAATGCCCCATTTGGCATATACCTCACTAGACACCTGCAGCAACTGGAGAGGGCCGAAAAGTACCTCACAAAGAGGATCCTAGGCCTTAAACACTTGTCTTATTTGGACAGACTCAAAAAACTCCAACTATTATCTGTCTCATATCGCTACTTAGAGGCAATCTCTGCTTTACCTACAAAGCCATGTCTGACCCAGCTCTGTTAGAAATGCTACATCTAAAGAAATCAAAAACAAACCAAAGCAGACAACTGGAGAGACAACACGATATGGTCAGAAGACTTTATAAAGTAAAATAAACGCCAACAAAATGGATAGCTCGTTTTCGTCCAAACTAGGTTGGACTTCATCAGATAGTGATTAACCATTCACATCTCTTAAAAATAATTTTAAAAGGTTTTGAACAAATCAAATGGTACAAATTAGTTTAAATCATTCCAGAAAAAAAAAACATAGCAAATAAATCTCTAAAGTATCCATAATTTCATTCCTAAATGTCAAAAACATTCAATATCCGTTTGCTCATGTTAAACATTTAAATATTAAAAATATACGTAATATGCATGAAAAAAGTTTTTGTATATATAAAAAAGTTATTCTATAGAAAACATTATAATTTAAAATGGTATGTAGATGCTACCATCTAGTGGCAAAAAAAGTAGAATACATTTAAATGGTCAGTGAAATATAAAATGAATAAGTATCTAATAGGGAAATATTTAAATGTAGTTTTAGGTAGGTGCACATTAATCCATAATTGGATTTGTGTCCATTTAAAGAAATCCCAATCCCTCTGCACCACACGCTCCAGAGACCTCAACCTTATTACCACAAGCAACAGAGCGTACTGGAGGGACAGGTTCATAACCCAGAGACTGCCCATGCTATGGAATAGATTTCCCATACATGTCAAGCAGAGCACCTCACTAACCCTCTTCAAGAGAAATCTTAATGAGTGGATGGGAAATAGAAAACTCACTCTGGGGATAACTCCAGTGGCTCTTCTTGACAGAGGCACTGGAAACTAAGGTCAGGTGGCACAATACCAGGGTAATCCTATGGCTAGGCTTGTAAAGGCCACAGTGCCATTAGCCTAGTACACAACTATGAACCTGTGAACCTATATTTGCATCTGATGAGTGTGATACACATACATATATATAGGTAACATATACAAATATAACAATTATAGACAGAGAGACATGGGGGGGGGAGAGAGAGAGAGAGACTCCCTGAAAGGCATACAGGGAAGTACTGCTGCAGCCATTTGCACAGCAGTTGTAACCAGTGGCATGTACAAGTACAAAGGTGAGCTCCATTGTGTAATAGTAGTGAGGTCTGGGTTGTAATGTCACATCATCTGCCTTGTGTGTGTGTGTGTGTGTGTGTGTGTGTGTTTCTGTATCTGTTACATTTACAGCAGAATACACACGCCCAGCAGGCCTATGTGTAATGGTCACCCATTTTATGGGCCTGATACCAGTGTCATCCACAACAGTGTCCCCCCTGTCAGCAGCTACTGATATCATCCACCCTAACAGCAGTGTCAGACACACTTCAAATAAATAAGTGTTGTGGCATATATGATAAGTACATAGCACTATAGTGCATACAACTAGATAGGTAGGAGTTCTAATCTCATCACTGGCAAATGTGTGTGTGTGTGTGTGTGTGTGTGTGTGTGTGTGTGTGTGTGTGTGTGTGTGTGTGTGTGTGTGTGTATACATTAAACAATTTTGTCCTGTTCCACCAAGTAAACTCCCACTGCCCTACTTTACAAGGCCTGCTAATGTCATTCACCGTAGAAACACTGTTGGAAACCTTTCAGACATATAACCTCCATAGCATAGCACTATAGTACATACAACTAGATAGGTAGGAGTTCTAATCTTACCACTGGCAACTCTGTGTGTATTTGTACGTTAAACCATTTTGAGTCCTGTTCCACCCAGTAAACTCCCATTATCCTACTTTACAAGGCCTGCTGATGTCATTTACCTTAGAAGCACCGTTGGAAACTCCTCGGACATATAACCTCTGTGGCGCATACGATAAGTACATAGCAGCAGTGTAGTACATACAACTAAGTAGGTAGGAGTTCTAATTTCACCACTGGCAACTGCATATATGTGTGTGTGTGTGTGTGTGTGTGTGTGTGTGTGTGTGTGTGTGTGTGTGTGTGTGTGTGTGTGTGTGTGTAGGGTAAATCTTTTTGAGACCTGTTCCACCCATTGCCCTACTTTACAGGGCATGCTGCCATCCACCTTAGATACAGCATTGGACAATTTGCAATCATATAAGCTCCGTGGTGCATGCAAAAAATATATAGCACTGTAGTACAATAAACTAGATAGGGAGGGGTTCTAATCTCAAGACTGCCAACTGTGTGTGGGTGTCTGTAGGGTAAACCATTTTGAGACCTGTTTCACCCTGTAAAACAACAATTGACCTATTTTACAGGGCCTGCTGATGGCATCCACTTTAGATACAGCATTGGACACTTTGCAGGCATATAAGTTCCGTGGCACACACAATAAATACGTAGCACTATAGTACAATAAACTAGATAGCTAGGGGTTTTAATCTCAAGATTCCCAGCTGTGTCTGTGTTTGTGTGTGTTTGTAGGTTAAACTATTTTGAGGCCTGTTTCACCCTGTAAAACCACCTATTGCCCTACTTTACAGGATCTGCTGATGTTGTCCACCTTAAATACAGCATTAGACACTTTGCAGGCATATAAGTCCCATGGTGCACACAATAAATACATAGCACTATAGTACAATAAACTAGATAGGTAGGGGTACTAATCTCAAGACTGCCAACTGTGTGTGTGTGTGTGTATGTGTGTGAAGCATGTCCTCTGTGGCTGTGTGTGTGGGTTGGTTATACCCTTTTGAGTCCTTTTCTGCCCTCCTGATACCCCAATTGCATTAATTGACAAGACCTGTCCATGTCATCCAGTTTAGATACAGCACTGGACACTTTGCAGGCATATCAGCTCCATGGTGCATGCAATGAATACGTAGCACTATAGTACAATATACTAGATAGATAGGGGTTCTAATCTCAAGACTGCCAACTGTGCGTGTGTATGTGTGTGAAGCATATCCCCCGTGGTTTTGTGTGTGGGTTGGTTATACCATTTTGAGGCCTATT